>NC_034432.1:1347930-1370578 GCF_002078875.1 Numida meleagris | reverse complement strand
CGCCTGACCCCGGGCCTAGTGCCTCCTGGTGCCTTGGGCCTAGCATCTGCCTGACTGTAGGCCTAGCACACCAGCCTGGGCCTAGCACCTGCTGAGCTCCGTCAGGGCTCGGCCTCTGTCACCCCAGCGCCTGACAGTGTGGCTGAGGTGCTGCAGGGGCTGAAGGGCTCCTGCCCGCTGAGGTTGGGCAGCTGCAGGAGGTGAGCAGTTCCATCTGTGAGAAGAAGGAACCCTCCGTGTGTGGTCATCTGTAAGCAATCCCGGTGACAAACTGCTCTGTAATGAAGCATCTCTCTAAATTCCTCTTGCTTGTCTTTTTTTGCTATTGAAACTTATTATAACCTCTTTGTGCTTATAGCAGTTAGCCTTTTTTTCCCCCCTTTTTCTCTTTTCTTTTTCCTGAGGTCTCAGGGCATTTATTTTAATCTATGTGGTATCAAATCAATATCTCTTGTAGTTTCTCACTAGAAAAATTGATCTGGGGATAAGAAGACAGTTGTTCTTTCTAATATTAAGCAACTGCATGTGGTCTCCCTGCAGAGTTCCACTGCAGCTTCCTTCTTACCTGTGTGTAGTAAGAACAGACCCTTCAGAAATGCACACAGAGCCCACCAGCCCTGTGCCAGGATGCCATTGAACGTTTCTTAGGTGTTACACCACAGGATAATAATTGTAAAAGTTCTGGGCTCCTCAGTACAAGAGAGACATGGGTGTGCTGCAGGGAGTGCAGTGACAAGCCACAGAGGTGACTAAGGGCTTGGGAATTCCGTCAGAGAGATGGGGCCACTCAGCATGTGGAAAAGAAAGCTCAGAGGAGATGTTATCAGTGGTGCACAGAGCTGATGGCAGGGAGTAAGGAGAAGGGAGCCAAATCCAGCGCTGCCTGGTGACAGGACAAGAGGCAACGGGCACAAAGTCAAACACAGGAAATTCTGGCCATACAGAAGAAAAAAATGTTGTATTGAAAGGGGGATTAACCTCTGGTTCGGATTGCCTAGGAAGGCTTTGGAGTCACTGTGGACATGTTGGAAACCTGACATGGTGGCTGTCTAGGATCTCCAGAAGTCCTCTCCAACCTCACCTGTTCCAAGAAGATGAAATGGGAGGGGAGTTGGAGTGTTTTGTTTGTTTTGGTGTTGTTTTTTTTTACGTAAAAGCTACTCTCCAGATACTAAATGGCTTTTCCTCGTGGATTGTTTTACTGTCCTGTATGTGCCATTGTCCTGTGACAAATTCTGTTGTGATGGTCCAGATCCATCCTTCTGCAAGTACTGACATCATAGCAAGCGTTTTTAATGCTAAAAATATATAATCTTAGTTTGAATATTTAACATCTACAGTGTGTTTTATTGGCACTGCCACGCTGAAGTCATTTTTTTTGTGCTTTTGTCTTCCCTGATCTGCTTTTCAGGCACTCTGCCAACACAGGACAAACCTTCCCAGAGGCAGTCAGAGAGCACAAATTGCAGCCCTTCCAGAAAGAGATCAACATCTGAGAGCACATCTTCTACAGGCAAGTAATATTTGCTCATCTTGTTTTGGGGATCACTGCAGTACTAAGACCTATACTGCTACAGGCAAAGACAATGTTGCTATGAGAACTTTACAGCAGCAGGATTTTTGTGGAGATGCTGAGTTTTTCCACTTGCAGCTTAGGATACAAATGCTTCAAATTGTGTTGTAGAAGAGGGGAAATGAGCTGATATGTACAGAAGCAGCAGCATAGCCATGGTGGAGTGGAGTTAGGTTCCTCACCGCGTTAAATTAGTCTTCGTGAAGCTTGAGTCTTTAATTGCTAGCAATATTTGTGGCACTGCAGTTAATCAATGAATTAGGAGAATAAATCCCTCTGTGGGGAGCCTGTGGGGCCAAGGAGATAAAGCAAGAAAGGCATTTGTAGAATGCCAGCTGTTGAAAAACCTTCTGTTAGAGTTCCAGCATTCTTAGACAGTAAAGTTGATTGCAAATTTGTAGTAAACATCCCTAGGATATGTACTAACAGAGCTACTTGTTACAATTTCCATATGTAAAGAATGTGGCAAAACTGCTATTTCCTCCTCCCTTTAAACAAACATTTACCACAGAACCTTAAGAAAACCACCCAGGGTGAAGTGTCTTTTTCTCTGTGTCTTGTTAACTTTCTCTCACTTGCTAATCAAAGGGACAACTGCAAGCAGTGTAAGCCTGTGCATGGGCAGATGTTCAGGCATTTCTTGGACAGGAGAGCAAAGAGCAAAAGCGAGTCATGAGTTTGTCAGCTTCAAAGACATTGAACTGATGCTGCTGCTGGAAGAGACTGGGCTTTGTCACATCTTCTGCAGATTTGGAATGCAAGTGGGATTTTGGTGCATTTGCCACAGCGAGCTGCTTCCTTCCCATCCAAGAGTATATGAGCAGTGCTGCAGCTGTCTGGGGATCACAGTTCAGGTGTCTGATCCTTTGGGATCATTTTCCCAACAGAAGCACTGGTTCAAGGACAGCCACTGGGCTGTGTGTCCAAATGTCTCGTGTTGTTCAGTTATCATGGGCGGTGCAGCTGCTCCCGGAGCTCCCAGTGCTAAGCAGATGGTGTTTCTGTGGGGAACCTTCAGCTCTGCCCCAGCGTGTGTTTAAAGACCTTAGGAAAACAGGGAAGTTTGTCTTCACTCCTCCATCTAAAACTGAAAGCTGAAAGTGTAAATCCTTCCAGTGCTTTGAGTTGCCCAGGCTGCTGGGTTTCCACGTGGTTATGGTCGTGCTTACAGCAGTGACTGCACGAGCATGCCGCTGTTTCTTTTTTTGAGTCCTGTAGGAAGAAAGTTGTTCATAGAAGGGTTTTAGGAGTGGATATGCTGATTCTTCCTCCTTCAAATTGTTTGCACTCTCAGAATAATGTTTTCATTTGCACTTGCAAATTCATTTCTTTGGAAAACCGATGAGGAATGCGTTTCTCCGCAGTGACAGAGTTGGACTAGCGCGCACTTGGACTAGAAAATACTTACTGTAAATTGTCTGTGCTGTATCTTTGACTGCTAATGCGTGTTGTCCTTCTTGCCAAAAGATAGAAACCTTTCTACGAAATCATTTCGTTGTCTTCCCTTTAACAGTAACCCTAGTACATGCTTTTTAGTCCACAGCCCACGACCCGCTCGTTTAAGTAGATCTAAAAGTGAGACCTCATTAGACTCCCTGCGTAAACTTGCCTTTCTCTTTGTCCAGGTATTTTGGCTTGCCCGTACCCAACCCCGCCTTTATTGCAATCAATTCTGTCATCACGATGTGTCGGATTTTACTTCAGACTTTGATTGTTTCCCTGATGTGTTTCAGTGATTGGAGTACCGACGCGGGGGACGAGGCTGACGGCTGCTGGCGATGATTCCGTGGACAGCTTACTGCAGCGCATGGCGCAGCACGAGGGCCAGGCTACTTTGGACAAAAGCATAGAAGCAGTCATTGCAAATGTGTCCGTTCCGCCGTCAGCTAGTCCTGCTCGAAACCACAACAGGGAGAGAGGTCTGGGAAAACAGGACGGCCTCGTTGCTCCAGCAATTCCAAGCAGCTCCTGCAGTGACAGTATCTCGCTTCTGTCCGACAGATTACCGAGCAGCTATTCCCCACATCATCTCAAGAGAAGTGTGGTTGAAGCCATGCAGCGACAAGCTAGAAAAATGTGCAATTATAACAAGATCTTGGCAACAAAAAAAAATCTTGACCACGTCAATAAAATTCTGAAAGCCAAAAAGCTGCAAAGGCAGTCGCGGACAGGGAATAATTTTGTGAAGCGCAGGCCAGGTAGGCCCCGGAAATACCCAATGCAGGCTGTTGTCTCCATGCAGGCCTTCCAGGCAGCTCGGCTGGTCAGTCAGGAGTTAGATAAGAGGGAAGAAAGCAGCAGTCCTTTACACCTCGGACCTGATACCATCACAGATGTGATTGAAGCTGTGGTGCAGAGCGTAAACTTGAATCCGGATCACCGAAAAGGCTGGAAGAGAAAGAGGTGGCTGGCGGAGGAACAGGCCAGGAAACGACAGAAATCTCTACTAGAAGATGAACAGGAGAGCACTAAGAGGTAATTCCCTTAGAATTATGTACCTTCATTTTCATCATTGTTTATCTTCAAAGCATTTCAACCCATCGGAGAATCCTGCTCTCCAAGCTCCGCTCATTACGTTTGTTTTCACCAAGGAGTTCACTGCTGGTTTTCAGAATGAGTGTGAGGTCTTTCTAAGCTACTGCATATTACACCCCTAAATGGGATAAAATGGCAGGTAAAGTAAAACTTGTTTTTGTGTGAGTGTCTCAAGTGAAACACTTATCATCATCTTGGTGAGGAATGCACTTAATGGATTTGTAACAGGAAAACTGATGAGGTACTTTAGCAATGATAGTTCTTCCTTCATGCGCTGAGTAAGGAACGGTGAGAGCTGCGGGACCGTGGGAATCTGAAGCGTGTGACTTATGTGCATGAGAAACAATTACAAGCAACACAGAATGTCAGGTGAGATCAACTGATAGGCAGCAAAAGAGCAAAACCAAAACAGTGAGCAGGAGGTGTGGTACGCACCTGTGTGAGGAGCGCAGTCACTGGCTGGTAAAGAGACGCACCAGAAAGCTCTACAACAAAGAGATCAAACTCCTCTTTAACTATTCCTTCCCCAGTTTTCAGAGCAGTTCTAAAAAGTAACAGCCCGTTTGTGTTTCGGAACCAAATGCTGAAGTGTAGGCACTTAGATTTGCAGAATGTTGCTGGAACTGCGTGCTCCAAGGATGCATTGCGTGACTCTCCTGAAGGCTGAGTGGAGGTTGGCCACCTGCTATTTTTAGAGTACAAAAGCAAATAGTACAAACCACCTTGTAAATTACTTAACTGAGGCTCCAAGGGCCAAACATTAGGAGTAATAACATTACTCTAAAAAGATCCCCCAGTTTCTTATGATTATGCTTAACCACTGTGGTCATTGAATTGCATTGTGAAATAGCAGAGACATCTAGTAATTCAGTAACCTGGAGGGTTTTGTGCTGCTGACCATAAAAAGGAGTCGTGAGATATGGTAAGAAAGATAAATCTAGTAAGACCATCTTTACTTTTCCTTCCAGTTTTCCTGAGGCTCCACCTGAACCGCCCAGTCCGCAGGATGCCCCTGGGAAACCACCGGAATCTGAGAACACCGAGCAGCAGCCTTTGCCTTCTCTTCCCCAGCGTGAGAAGAAAGCCCCCCGGCCCCCCAAGAAGAAGTACCAGAAGGCAGGGCTCTACTCCGACGTGTACAAAACAGCAGAGTAAGTAACAGCAGCGCAAAGTCGCTGTCTGATGTTCTGGTGGGAACTGTCTGCTCTCATCTAAAACCAGAAGAGCTGCTACTAGCGAGGAGCTGAACCAAAATCAGCTTAATGAAAGCCTGTGAAAAATAACATGCATGATAATTATCGGAATGTGACTCAGTGAAGATCTAAAACGTAACCCTAGTCAGGAAGCAGCCTCCAGCAATCTGAACGTGTCTCTGAGGATCGACCTTGAAGAACGTAAGGCATTCATTTGACAGTAACAATCACGGCAGTAAAAGTGCTGGCGGAGCTTGAGCGTTCAGGCACTGAATGCAGAGTCGACACAGAAAGGCCCATTTGTTTTCTATTTTTATGGACTGAATGATGATGGGTGGTTGTCTTTTTTAGGACAGAATTTCAGGTACCCTGTTCGTTTCGCCATCAGGTGCGGTTTGTCTCCTTTGCTTTGTCTGAGCTGTTGGGAGCATCAGTCCAGCATCTCCCTGGTGTGAGCTGGGAGGTGGACGTCTCCCATTTCTGATCAGCAGCCCACTGCTGCTTCCGATGGTAGTTAGGTGAGATTCCTGCAGCTCTTTGAAGGATTGTGTTGAAAGTCAAGAATTTCCGCTTCTGTTACGATCTGACACTTCAAAAAGAGACAGATCATTTGCCCCCTGGCTTCCCTTGGACTAGGGAGTTCATTAAAGCACAGTGGCTACAGCTCAAACTTTGTAATTTCTTGCAGATGAGCTGAGAATGAAAGAAGTGATGTCAGAAGTCAGCCTCAGTTTTACCTCTGTTTCCACATGTACTTTTGTGACCGTGTTAGCGGGTTCATGCTGACATCCACGTGAGTTTTCCAGAGTCCTCAGCTCCCACTGCAGGAGCCACACAGACCTTTTGCTGAAGAGAAGTTCCGTGTGTGGTTGCACAGGGCTGCAGGTTTAAGAACAAAGACAGACTGTGCTCTGCAGTCATTACCTGTTTACCCAGCGGTGGCTTTGCTAGGAGGAGTACAAAGTCTACTTTGCCAAAGAAATGAAATAATAAATTAGTAATTAATAACATATATTGTATATTTTTAGGGAAATATTGGGCAAGGTTGTTTTTGTTTTTTTGTTTTTTGTATTATATGTGGCTTATGTTTTAAATCAGCGATAAGAAATGCGAGTCTTCTTTCCAGGAGCGTTGTGCACGGAGTTTGCAGTGGGCCGTGGTCAGGGCTGCATTGCATCGCGCCCGTGGTTGGGAACCCGGAGCTGACACAGCACGGTTCCACGGACACTGCGCTTCGGTGCAGGCTGGGGTGGGGGTTCCCACCCGTTTGCTCCCATCAGTGCTTCCTCCTTGCTGGTCCTGCTGTCTGTGGAGCTGCGGGGTGGGTCGCAGCAGGGAATGGAACGTTGCAGAAGCAGAGCTGTAGACAGGTCAGGCAGCTGAATTTCCTTCCAGTGCAGTATTTCATCGCTGGGTTAGGAAGAACAGAACAGGCCCTTTCCCACTCCGCGTTGTGGCAGGGTCTAGAACCAAGACCCAGGGTGTTTCTGCAGTGCCTGAAGAGATTTGCATTAGACCTTGTGTTTTTAGCAAGCTGCTTTCCTGTCTCCTTTCCGTATCACTTTCCTCTGTGCAGTGCATTTACCATGCCTTACATTGCTGGTGATTTTCTTTACATGGAGCGTGTAGGTGTGAAGGGCTGCACTTCTGGCTGGCCCTCAGTCACACCTTCCTATCACACGTGTTTCCTTTTCTCTTTGCCTTTGGTTTCAGCGTTTGCTGGCCTCTTGGAAACAGAGGTTCTCTCTTTGCCTTTTCACAGTGCTTTTCCATTTCCTCTTGATAAGAACTTGTTTTCCAGGTCTCGTAAGCAGCTACCACTAAGTCACTTTCCTTGCAAGCCGTAGTGGTTCAGTGCAGCGCAACTTGGAAGGGCAGAGGCGCGGGTTCTTTTTTTATCCTCTTTAGATGAACATTTTTTCCTGGTGGGCGAAGGAGTTGTGTGTTTGCCAAAGCAAATGGAGTGAGTGCCTGCCATCACTAAATGGGGTCGTAATGTTACCAGCAGTGACCTTTGTGTGCGGGGGGAAGCGGCGCTGCTTTCTGATTAGGGTAGCTTGGCAAAACTGACTTCAGTTGGAAGTGGCTCTATTTATGTAAAGAGCAAGCAGCAGCACTGTGCTGGTGACACATTCTGGAACATGAAACACCCGACTGGAAATAGGTGATCTGTGTGTGAACCATGCCCCTGCCCTGCTGCGTGGCCTGGGGTGCGTTTCTTAACCTGTCCATCTGCAGGTACAATCCCTCTGTGCCTTAAGAAAGGGAGGTGATCGTTTGGGGATGCGTTTTGCCTGGATATTCCCATTTCATTTTCATAAGAAACTTTCCCATTACGTGTGCATTAGGTTCAGTCCAAGTGTTTCTTGAGTAACCAGGGCCTTAGCAACTAAAATCAGAGCTCTTTCATGGAGAGTATATGCAGCATCTAGTTCAGCAGAGCCTTCATTTCAGCAGTTCCCCTTGGCTTCTTTCTCACTGTCTAAATTGCTGTTACAAACCTTGTTGTAGTGGTAGAAGAAAGCAGAATGTTTGCAGAGCACGGGGTGCTGAGCTGCATCCTTTGACGCCTCCCTGCCCCACACAACAGCTCTGACCTCATTGCTCTGTTTGTTCCTTTTACACAGGGGTTCCCTTAACTCTGATTTCTGTTCTTCCCCTGCCTTCACTGATGGACACCGTACGGAAGGAATAGAACCAAAATGTTTGTTAGGAAAGCGGGCGCTGTATGCATACAACACATCAATCAGCTGAGGAATCCATTTTGGAATTTATTCTTGTAATCTTAGTCACTTCCAAGCTATCCCACTCTGGGAGTTTAACGTGGAGGGAGTCCCATTGGGTGTCGCCTAATGGCATGGGGAAAAGAAAATCAAATCCCCACTTTCGAAGTGGGTTTGCTAAGTCTCTTTGGCAGGCAACCTGGAAATGACTTTTCTTTGGGCCCTGCCTTTTATTGTTCTCCTGCCTGACGTTCTAGACGTTTGCAGACTGGAAACAGGCAGTACGTTTTTTGTGTGTGACAGAAATGTTTCTCGTTCCGTTACCCGCAGCCCGAAGAGCCGCCTCATCCAGCTGAAGAAAGAGAAGCTGGAGTACACTCCTGGAGAGCACGAGCACGGATTGTTTCCAGCCCCGATTCACGTCGGTGGGTACTTCACGTGTTTTAATTGTTGGGAAACCAGTGTCACTCCCGGGTGACACTGAGGAGCTCTTGGGACTTGATGAGCTGTTGGGGCTTCGTGGGCTTTTTGTCTCTCTCCCTTTGGTCTTATCGCATCATCAAGGTAATGGTGTCTCTCAGCATATTAACTTCATCAGAGGTCACGCTCATCCCTCGTTGTTCTTCGGAGGGAGAGTTTGACTCAGGAGGTTTCTTTTGTGCTGTTTGTCCTTTGATCTCATTTTTCATTTTCCAAGAGAAAGGAGCAGCCTGGCTTTAATGGAGCTTTAGCTGTCGTAATGCTTCAGCACGAACGCGGTACGACAGTCTCCTTCTCAAACCAGTATTATTGTAGAGTAGCCAAAGTTGATGAGTCCCGTTTCTGAAATCTCAAATGCTAAGCAAGCAATAATAAATTCCCCCATGTGTCTATGCACTTAATGGTGTCTGTCTCTAAATAAGAAGAAACATGAGGAAGGATGAAAAAGTAAATAGAAATTAACAGCGTCTTTGTGAATCAGTAAGCATAAACCTTTCGGAAACAGGTTCCAGAGCGGAAGGTGTTAACTCAGATTCACAGGAACGTGACCTTTCTTGGTTCTTTCTTGAATTAGGTCATAGAACTCCATTGCAGGACTGAACCATCTGTCAGGATGCTCAGGTTCGCTTTGCAGCGCAGCGATCCTGCTCTCTTTTCTCCTCACGAGGCCGTGACCTCGAGTTTGTTTGTGCTAGCAGACACAAACAAGCTTCTGCCATAAAGATAAGCCTGCTTTAATTGCTCCGTGTTGGGTAGCTGGAGACTAGTTAGCAACAGAGCAGAGTTACAGGTTTAGGGCTGTGCCAGAGAGCTGCACTGTGGCTGCTCGGGGAGGGCTGGAAGGACGCTGCACGCTCTGCAGGCTCGTTGCCAGGGCACTTGAAAGAACCTTTTGTTTCGCCCGGTGAGGTCATAGGAGTGAAAGCAAATTCCCGGCAGATTTAGCTCTTTCCTGGAACCTGCTATGGATGAATAAAGCTTTGAACATAAAAAGGAATGGAGGAGTGCACGGTAGGGAGAACATCACCATTTCTGTTTTCCAGTGGGGAGGGTGTGTGTGTGTGTGAATTTACATGAAGCCGCAGATTACTGCAGAAGGGTTTAGGAAACCTGGGAAAATCAGACGGGGAGCTGCCACCTCTTCTGCAGTCACTCTTCTCCCTACAGCTCTGTGACAGCAGTTTTCCAACCAAATGATAAGAGAACGTTTTAATCTTAGCTAGAAGTAGCCTAGCACTTTGTGTCAAGCCTCAGGCCTTACATAAGTGAAGTATTTAACGAGTCAGTTTCCTTCTTTTGCGAAGAGATTGGGGTGACAGTGAGTTCTGGAATAAAGACAAGGTTTACAGTGACAGCAGTCGCTGTCTAAAAAGAGTTCCAGTTATTGCCCGAAATACAGATCCTCCTGAAGCCATTCTGAAGCAGTCAGGAATGTCTTGGTCAAGTCTGAATTCGTCGGTTTGGTGAAGGCTGTGCAAACAGGCTTGGAAACTGTTTCCAAAACTGATTTGGTTTCTTGGAGTACCACGCAGTGATTTACCGCCTCGTATGAATCATGCACACAGAATTCTTGCATGCACGTTGGGTCTCTGCGCTCAGTGGTCTTGCTTGTGGACACAGAGGAGTTGCAGGGAAGGAGTTTCCTTTGTGTGGGCAGCCGTGCAGCGTGGAGCTGCTGGGTCCTGCCCGTTGTTCCCTGTCCTGTCACTCACAGTCGGGGTCTCCTTCTGGATGAGCACCTGCAGGGTTCCTGGCTCAGCTCTTAAGCACTTGATTGTAAGTGGTAGAGCTGAAGGACACCCTTAAAGCTCAGGGATGAAGCAGAATGCAGCTCCTCTCCGTCGCCTAACTCAGCAAGCCCACCTGCTAGCTGTAACACTTGAGACCTCCCTGTGAGATCAGAGTAGGACACAGAGGGTCACAAGATGGTGGGCTCTTCCCTGGGCTTGTCACTGATACATAAAACGTTCTGGGAAGAGTCTGCTGCTCCGCCGTCCTGCAGACACTGAGAGGCCCTATCAGAATGTTGGCCCTGGGCCTAGGAGCAATCCTTGTGCCCCTGGGGGATATGTGAATATGAGTGCGTCCAACTTACAACCCTTTTTGTTTCAGGAAAGTATCTCAGACAAAAGAGAATTGACTTCCAGCTGCCTTACGACATCCTCTGGCAGTGGAAACACAATCAGGTACAAGATAAAAAGTTACTGCTTGCCAAGACTATGGTTGGAAGGAAAGTAGCAGGGTTCTTGCATGAAAGCCGTGTTTATCCGTGCTGTGTATTGATGAATATCCTCATTGCTGCCACTGGGTGACGAAGAAAGGATTTATTTACGTGTTTCATGCGAATAGTTTCCATGATCCCATCCCTTGCAAAACAGCAATCCTAGAGGTTTCTGCCAGAAAAGTCACTCATTGCGCCGCAGACTTTTATTTTGGTAGCGTGCCTGCTTTCTGCAATGATCTTGTTTTAGACATGCCTCGGGGGAATTCAGATGTACTGCCAACAGCACGGAGAAATTTCGGGCCTTATTTTTCTTGGAGCGCTCCCAGCGGAGCGGAATTTATTTTTCACTTTGCAAGCTGAAATTTTCGTAGCGAGGAAAGAAGGGAAAGCGTTTCGCAGTCGCGTTCCTTTTCGAGGAGCTGGAAATGCGCGCAAACCTAAAAATAGGGATTTTCATTTATTTATTTATTTGATTTATTATTTATTCCCCACCGCCCCCCCCACCCGAGATGTTTCCACCGAGCGGTTTAGCTCAGGGCTCGGTGCTGGAAGCTGCCTCTGTCCCCAGCCCGCAGCGGGGCAGCGCTCTGAGATGCTGGCACTGCATTGTGTCGGTGAGCAAGGCCAATTCCCGGGTGGCTGTTGCTTCAGCTCCCCTTTAAAACACCACTCTGGGATCCTAAAGTCACGGCAGCTGCTGAGGTTTCAGCTGGGGACACTTTTCTTGCCATGCATTGAGCATGAGGTACGGCTGCCTGTCCTATCTGCTCCATACACGGATCATCGATGCAGCCCATTTCCTTGGCGTTTCCCACAGCTGCCTAAAACACTGACAGCCATTGCAGAGCAGTCCTGTCTGTACAGGATTTGTATAGTTTGTACATGCAGCAGTGATTCCAAACCCTTTCCACACGGACGGGGCATCGTCGCCCTGATTCTGCTGGATAACGGATGCAGTTACACAATGCATTATTTTTTTCTCTTTTTTCTTTTCTAGCTCTATAAAAAGCCAGATGTCCCACTTTACAAAAAAATCCGCTCCAGTAAGTAAGATCTTATCGTTACTGAAATGTGCAACTGAAATGTCGTGCTCCTCATCCTACCAAAGAAACTCTTCTTTTCATTCTGCGTGTAACTGTACTCCAAATCCTGTAGATAAACAGTCGTAGCTTTTACCTGGAAAGAATCCCCACCTCCTTGCTTCTTTCCTGCCTCTGCAGACGTCTATGTGGATGTCAAACCCCTGTCTGGCTACGAAGCCACCACCTGCAACTGTAAGAAACCGGACGATGACAGCGGGAAGGGCTGCATGGAGGATTGCCTGAACAGGTGAGGGGCAGGCTGCCCGGCTGTGCTGGGGGGAATTTCAAGGTGTGCATGTTATTTCATGTCTGCCTTCCTTCAACTTCTTCCTTTTTTTTATTTTAGGATGATCTTTGCTGAGTGTTCGCCGAACACCTGCCCTTGTGGCGAGCAGTGTTGTAACCAGCGGATCCAGAGGCACGAATGGGTGCAGTGCCTGGAAAGGTTCCGGGCTGAGGAGAAGGGCTGGGGTATTCGTACCAAAGAGCCCCTGAAAGCAGGACAGTTCATCATCGAATATCTGGGAGAAGTTGTTAGCGAGCAGGAGTTCAGGTAGAAGTATTTCTTTGCTGCTTGTGGGAAGCTCGGTAGATGACTTTGGCATCCGTTGTCATTGTTGGGAAATCCTTAGACAGAAGCAAATGGGAGAATACAGAAGAGAAAATGCTTTTCAGGTCACTGCCACCAGAAGGAAGGCTGAGAGTCCAGCCTTTCTGCTCAGCCACCTTTTTTACAGTCAGATAGAGAGGGGCGGTTCTATGGTGATTCTATGGAATGCAGCATCTGCCCCATCTGCTCTATAAATGCCAATGCTGTGAATGGCAGATCCGAGTACTGTGCAGAATCTGAACTGTGCACAACAGAATCAAACCATGAAATGCTTGCACGTGATCTGCAGAACCCAAGAGGGAGTGCTCCAGAGGAGCAAATTTCTAAATTCTAATCCAGGCTCTGTCAGTGGCCTTGACTTATAACAACAGGTATTAGAATGGTTTTACCCTGCCTCTAGGTGTGCAGTTCTGTAACACATAGAAATGAGAACTGCTTCTCCTCCAGAACCCTCTCAGAATTCCTGAATGTGCTGTTACTGCGTTACTCCCTGTTTGCTTTGCAGCAAGAAGGGGAGAGTCACAAATAACTTTCCTGTGTTGCTTCGTAGGAACCGGATGATTGAACAGTACCATAACCACAGCGATCATTACTGCCTGAATTTAGACAGTGGAATGGTGATAGATAGTTACCGTATGGGCAATGAGGCTCGTTTTATCAACCACAGCTGTAACCCTAACTGTGAGATGCAGAAATGGTAAGAAAAATACATTCTGTTTGCTGGGAGGCTGGGATGCTGGTGGCTAAGATAGAGATAACCTGATCGTCTAAGAGAGTCTGGTCTAAAACTGGGGGAATTCAGTTCAACAGTGGAAAAAATGCTTATTTTCATGCTCACGTTGCAGAAGAGAAGTAGCTGTAGCACAGCAAGGAAGCTTGTGGTTCTCAGGTAATTCTCGTAGTTGGAAGCAATGGTAATTGAGTTTAAAATATTAAAATCCAACCCATACACACGCAAAAAAAAAAAAAAGAGAGACAGAACTGGGGAGACAATAAATTTCAGCTCGTCTTGAGAAATGAGATACAACATTCAGCGTAAGCCTCTGGTTTGTGGTGAGGGCCCGAATCCTGGCAGCTGATAAGAGATCCTCCATGGCAGCTGACACAGTTTGTAGCTCCTCTATTTGAAGCACAGCTTCCTGCTCTCGTAAACACAGCATTCATTCGGTTTTGGCTTTCCAAGTTTGCTGTAAAAGAGAGAAAGGAGAACAAAGCAAATGAAGAACAAGCGTGCTCCTGAGCGTGGCACCAGTGTTGTTTCCTGTCTCCAGCACTTACCTGGGCAAAGACAAATTTATTTCTAATTATTGGGAATATTTTATTATATATATATCTGTTTTTCTGCAGGTCTGTTAATGGCGTTTACCGGATTGGATTGTATGCACTTAAAGACATGCCTGCTGGTACTGAGCTGACGTACGACTACAACTTTCACTCCTTTAACGTTGAGAAGCAGGTAAGGAGCACAGTGCAAAGCCTTGAGAAAGCTCACAGTGCCAGCAAAGCGAAGGCTGATAAACAAAACCTCCTGTGCTGCATTTGACAGAGCAGGTTCTTTACAGCACTGAGGGAGAATCGAAGTGTTCTGAGCTTTATTGAAAACAATTTCTCTCGTTCGTTTTTCCAAAGCAACTCTGCAAGTGCGGGTTTGACAAATGCAGAGGAATCATTGGGGGTAAAAGTCAGCGAGTGAACGGACTTCCAAGCAAAAGCAGCCAGCCTGTGAGCAGCCACAGGAGGACGGGGCGGTCGAAAGAGAAAAGGAAGTCTAAGCACAAACTAAAGAAGAGAGTAAGTAGTAAAGGCAGCGTCTTTCGTGGGTAAAAGTGTATAAGAAATCGGTTCGTAACATCATAACAAAGAGAGGAGTAGGACATTTCGTGTCCCAGGGAGCTGCTTTTCCTGCTTTGTGCAGTTCTTGGCACGGTTTTCCCTTTCTATCAGATTGATTCTGTTTTGCAGAGGGGCCACATGCCGGAGGAACCCAGCGAAAGCGTGAACACACCGACCAGGCTGACCCCCCAGCTTCAGATGAAGCCCATGTCCAACAGAGAGAGGTGAGGAGAGGTTTCAGCTGTGTTCTTCTCTCGGGAATTGAGGGTTGTGCAGATGTGGAACCGATATTCTCTATAGAATGGGGCATTGTGAGAAGTCTGAGGAAGAAGCTGAGGTGGGATTCCTCACACGAGAACCTCACCTCTGAGTGTCTGCCTTTCTTTGCCACGTGATGGTATTAATTATGGCCTAAGAAGGTGATCCTTGAATTTTTTTACGCGTGCAGGAATTTTGTGTTAAAACACCATGTGTTTTTGGTACGAAACTGGGAAAAGATTCGACAAAAGCAAGAGGAAGTGAAGCAAGTCAGCGATAACATGCACACGGCGTCGTTGTACAGCCGCTGGAATGGGATCTGCCGGGATGATGGCAACATCAAATCTGGTAAGGCCAACAGAGTCCTCAGCTTGCTGCTCCTCTCCTCTGAGAACCCAAATCCTGTGTCCCAGAAGAGAGTTTGTACTGCTGCACAGAATTTGTTCCACACTGTGAGGTACACGGGGAGTTGAGGAGTATTTGGAGTGAATGTAATGGCGTACTGCGTTTGCTCCAGCAAGGTGAAATACTTTGAGAAGCACCTGAACCATCTGGGTGAGCTGTGAGTGGGGAGAACCTACCTGTGAAAATAAGCTTTCATTATTACAGTAACTTGGAAATAATGGTAATAATTGGTGATGGACTTGCAAAGAGGGATGGTGGCACTAGAAAGGCAAAAAAAGAATCTTGAATATCATTAGGATGGGGTCAGACCCTACTAAGCCAGCCCACAGGCTCACTTGCCAAAGCAATTATCAGTGTTTGTGATGAACCCTAGGTTCTGGTAGGAAGGACTTCAGGCAAGATAGAAAAATAAGGGTGCTGAGAACAGAAGGGTTCACTGCTCTTTCTGGAAGAGATCTCTATTAAATAGCATGCAAGGAAAAGAGGATCTGGGTGGGAGAAGATAAGAGAGTAAATGAGCAATCCCTTATTTAAAAGATGATGTAAATATTAGGAATGTGTGGTTTTGCTGTCCCAGAGGCTGAGCTTAAAGACAAATAGAGCAGACACAACCAATTATTGACGCACGTTTTAGTCAGTTCTCATGCAGAAGATGATGTTTCTAGGCAGTGTTTTGTCATGGTATGATGACTGCAGGCGTCATGGAAGGTCCAGCTCTATTATCCTCTGTTTGTTTTTAGCACAGTTAGAAATCATTGGGAAACACTGACCCAGGTAACTCCCAGGGTGGGCTCCTGCTCCAAGGAACCCAAGTCCTCCTGCATAAGGTTGGAGCTGCAACAGCAGTGGCAAGGTTTTCAGCACCTTCTTGCTCACAAGAAGCAATTTACTGCTTTTTTTCTGATAGCTGATCAAAGGAAAACACCTCCTCTGTAGAGCACCTTTCCTTACACTCTCCTGACCAGTGCTCCCTGTCCTAGGTCTGGGTAATGACTTGCTGCCCTGGAAAAAAAAGCAGAAACCACTGTAGTTTGGTCTTCGGTGAAATTCTTCTTTGGCTTCCATTCCTTTCTGCCCTCTTTCAGATGTCTTCATGACCCAGTTCTCAGCCCTTCAGACCGCCCGCTCGGTCAGAACGCGGCGCTTGGCTGCAGCGGAGGAGAACATCGAAGTGGCTCGCGCTGCCCGCCTGGCACAGATCTTCAAGGAGATATGTGACAGCATCATAGCCTATAAAGGTGAAGGTGACACTCCTGAAAAATCTCCATGGAGACTTTTTCAGCCTCTGGAGCAGTGGATTCTCTGCATATGAAATATTAGAAATTAAAAAAAAAAAAAAAAGTTTATGTTGGGATTTTAAATAACCTCTTCCTTTTTCCTTTTTTTTTCCCTTCCTCCTGCTGCCAGTACTATCCTCACGCCCACCACTCTGCCACCAGCACCTGCAGACGCTGCTATGCTTTTAAATTGTGTTTTTTCAGCGTTTCAGCAAAATGGTACAATTTACTGAAACTGCAAGGAAGCCGTGCTCCGTTTCGATACATGCGGCCTGGGCGCAGCACCCAGCTCCTTGACACCAGCTTGATTTCAGTTCCCTGACAGTGGAGGAGCCTTTTGATCTTTTTAAACACAAGTCACAGGGTGTTAGTTACTTCTCAGGTTTCACTCCAGTCATTGTTGCTAAACTCTGTGTTCCCGTTACAGATTCCTCCAGGCAGGCTCTTGCAGCTCCCCTCCTGAACCTGCCCCCAAAGAAGAAGTAAGTAGTGCTCAGAGTAACCCATCGTTTTCCATAGTGGCTTTAGGTGCATTTGAGATGCTGATGACAATGACATCCTGCACGCACCGTTCCCGTTTCAGAAATGCAGACTATTATGAAAAAATCTCTGACCCCCTGGACCTCGCCACCATTGAGAAACAGATCTTGACTGGCTACTACAAAACTGTGGAAGCTTTTGATGGGGACATGCTGAAGGTCTTCAGGAACGCGGAGGTGAGGCTCCCTGGCCCTAGGGCTGTTGCACACGGCGGGGATTTATCCGAGCTGAACGCTTTTGCTGACTTAGAGGAATAAAAGAAAAGGTTTTGTATGGAAAGAGAACTTATGAAAATCCTTCTCTGATGAGCTGTCATCGGTAACAGTCTGCGTGCTTCAGGTTGCTCCTGGTGCTTTTTGTTGCCTTGGGTCAGACAAACGGAAGGTAACGAATGTGCATCAGCAGCTAACCTGGAGAAACTTCAGTGTTTCTGAGGAGAGGAGAACTGTTCTTTAGTGCCACACAGAACATACGTGGACTGGCAGTTCAGGCCAAGGCGCGCGGTGGTGTTACCACACGGGTGGGTGCATCTTTAAGAGTGCACTCAAACAAACAGGAGGAAGGCGCTGAAAGCGCAGGACCTGAGAGGGGAAAAGCAAGCACGTGCCAAGGTTTTGGTTCTTCCTTTTGTTTTTCATTCAGAAATATTATGGCCGAAAGTCTCCGACGGGCCGTGATGTGTGCCGGCTGCGGAAGGCCTATTACAACGCCCGCCACGAGGCCTCTGCCCAGATCGATGAAATCGTGGGAGAGACGGCGAGCGAGGCTGACAGCAGCGAGACGTCTGTCTGCGAGAAGGAGAACGGGCACGAGAAGGACGAGGATGTCATCCGCTGCATCTGCGGCCTTTACAAAGATGAAGGACTCATGATCCAGTGTGAAAAGTGCATGGTGAGGCCGGGGAACGCAGAGCGGAGCTCCTTTTCTGTTCACCACAACCAGTGGAACTTGCAGCAGCAGCTTCTGCGTAGCTGATAGCCTGGGTTACCTCCTCAGGCCAGCGTTTCCTCTGCAGGAGGATTGAGAGATTCTGCTTTTGAGAAGGGGGGGGCTGTCGCTTTTTGAAACTGCCAGAAACTCCTGTCCTTACGCAGCCAGAATTTGAGCAGTTACAAGCTGCTGCACAAGCGGTGCCGTAGAGATGGTGTCTGTGTCTTCTTGCACCACGTGAACTAGCTTGGAGAAAGCCCTTAACTTCCTTTGGGCAGCTTGTGTTCATGCCTTCCTTACCACTTTGGAGAAAATACAATTGGTAAATGGAAACGTATCACAGCAATTTCTAACTGGGACGCATCTGCTTTCCTAGGTGTGGCAGCACTGCGACTGCATGGGTGTGAATTCTGACGTCGAACACTACCTGTGTGAGCAGTGTGAACCTCGGGCTGTGAACAGGGTAAGAAACCAGACATTCTTCATTCCTACAGCTACGAACTGAAGCAGTTACTTGGTTTATATTTATTGACACTGGCATGGCCCGTGCGGGGTTCTTACTTTATAGCGTAGTTTTCTTGGATTAAGCTTAGCCACGTTAGGTGTCAGTGCTTCTCTGCCTGTTTCTGTGTGTTTCCAGATGAATCAGGCCCATTTCTGCACTGATGATGGTGCCGCTGAGCATTGCTTTTCTTCTCTCCTCCAGGAGGTTCCCATGATCCCCCGGCCCCATTACGCCCAGCCTGGCTGCGTGTACTACATCTGCTTGTTGCGGGACGACCTGCTGCTGCGCCAGGGTACGTGCCCGCTCCGGTGGCCTCCACGATTTCCATCAGTTGAGAGCACACAGATTTCTGGCATCGCCTCCTTTCAAACGTGCTATCTTTTTCGAATTAGAAAGCTGCACTCTTGGCTCCTATGGGAGTGGCACGTAGCGAGGAGCCTGAGTTCACACAGATGATGAGGAAGCGCTCGCTGCTTGTTGTTTAGCTCTCTGCTAGTAACGTTTTTGTGCAGATGACCATCACCCTTCCTCCCTTTATTGCTCCTCTGTTGGCTTTGCGTCACCCTTTGCGATTCAGCACGAGGGAGCTCTGTCACACGAGTTTTAATGAAACCATTTCCCCCTGTGCTTTTGGTGCGCTGGGCTGCTGAGGAGTTCCTGACGGGTGTGTGTTCTGTGCCCGCTGCCAGGTGATTGCGTTTACCTGATGAGAGACAGCCGCAGGACTCCAGACGGGCACCCGGTGCGGCAGTCCTACCGCCTGCTGTCCCACATCAACAGGGAGAAACTCGACATCTTCCGCATTGAGAAACTCTGGAAAAATGAGAAGTACGTTCAAGGCACCTCCCGATCTGGAGGCGTTCCGTGTACCCGCCCGTCAGAGCACGGTGGTTTTGAGGAGGCTTTGTCTTAGCTTAAAAACGCAGGGCTGAGCACGGTTAACTTGCAAAGGCTTGATGGTTTCCCACTTGTCTCTGCACGTGCTCCACAGCTGTGAAGTCAAAGCACGTCCCGTTGGAGGTGGAAACAGGGGATAAGGGACACGATCTATTTCCCTTAGCGTTGGGATGGGCTGAGGACACACGGTGACAGCCGAATTGGCTCCGCTAACGAGCACTGACTTGCTAAGCCATTGTAACCTGATGAAATGCTTATGCCCTCTCAATAGCAGCACGGCCGGTCTGCTGCGCTCATAAAAATCACAGTGGGAGCATTTCCACGTAGCGAAGGGGATAAAGTTGAAAGTTACATTCATCTGAGTTCTTTCATCGCAGCCGTTGCAAAAGTGCAAGATAGATCATAGAAAGACAAGAGGAGGGCATTAAGGAAAGTTGTATCGCAGGCTTATAGCAATAGTCTTTTTTTCTTTTGTTTCTCTCTTTCTCTTACCTGCACGTCTCGGAACAGGGAGGAACGCTTTGCATTTGGTCACCATTATTTCCGTCCGCATGAAACGCATCATTCCCCTTCTCGGAAGTTCTATCACAACGAGCTGTTCCGGGTGCCCCTGTATGAGATTATCCCCTTGGAGGCTGTGGTGGGAACGTGCTGCGTTCTTGACCTGTACACCTACTGCAAAGGTAAGGGAACGTAGGCTTAGAAATCAAATTTGGGAAGCGTGTGGAAATAGCTCCTGCTGCAGGAAGGCAGCGGGCAGCTTCCAGCTGCGTCCGTTGCACTGGGGCAGCGGTGAGGAGGCAGCAGCAGGGCAGTGCTGTGCCGGGTAAAGAAGGGAAAGCGAGAGCAGCAAAAGCAGCTCGTGTAAATCTGGGGGAATATTTGGTGAGAACGCACAGGTTTCCTCCATCGAACTAGAAATGTGTGCGGTGTTATCGTGAATCAAGGGGACAAACCGTGCGTGCCGTTCCGCTCTCAGCCCCGGGGCTGCTTCCCCATCACCACGCTGGTATCCTTCACTTAAACCTGCTTCTTGTTCCTCTCGCTCTCATCGTTCTGGATCTGCAGGGAGGCCGAAGGGCGTGAAGGAGCAGGACGTGTATATCTGCGATTACCGCCTCGACAAATCCGCTCATCTCTTCTACAAGATCCACCGGAATCGCTACCCCGTCTGCACCAAGCCCTACGCCTTCGACCACTTCCCCAAGAAACTCACTCCCAAGAGGGACTTCTCCGTAAGTGATGCTTCTCGTAGCTTCTTTACGCGTTACCTGGAGGCTGTACGTGGTTCTGTGGCTCTGTGCGTGCACGAAGCACGGTAAACCTTAAGAAACTGACGCGTAGCCGAGCACAGGGCGGATGAAAATTTGGCTAGAAGTAAAGCACGGAAAGAAAAAAATGACTCCACGCAGAGAATATGCAGTTTGAAACTGAGCAGGTGTCGGGTGAGCGGTGATGGGGAAGTCTGAGGACTGTGGATTGTGACAGAAATCGAGACGGTAATTTCACGCGAGTCGTTCTCGACTGGAGAAAACCTTAAAATTCACTTTCCAGCAGCGATTCTGCAGCTCTGAAGGGATGCGGTGCGTCTCAGGGAAGCACGTAGCATACAGTGTTAACCATAATCTTTGTTCTCGTTCTAGCCCCATTACGTTCCAGACAACTACAAGAGGAACGGAGGCAGGTGAGTCCCACCGAGCAGGCTGCTGGCAGGAGATGAGGGATCCTGCTTGTGTGCCAGGTGCCCCGTGTTCTTCCTGCCCATCATCCCTGAGCGCAGCGGAAATAATGAGTTGAAATTCCGTCACGCCTTCCTCTGAGCTCACAAAAAGGAACAGGGGGGGGGGAAGAAGGGAGAGCACGGAGCCCCAGCCCCCGTGCTCTGGGTGCCACGCTCAGGAGGAGCACGGGAGCCATTTTGCTCGTTGTCAGGAGGAGCTGAGCGTGGGAGATGGCAGAGCACGGCGGTGCCAGCCTTCCTGCCGTGCTGCCAGAAGGGGGATCTGATGGCAGCGCGTCGTCTTGGCGCTGGGAAAGCAGGCAGGGCCGCTGCGTTTTCTCTGGGAGGCTGAAGCAACGCGGTGCTGAAACGTTTCCTCGCTCGTAGGTCGTCCTGGAAATCGGATCGCGCCAAGCAGCAGATCAAAGACTTAAACCAAGAAGAGGAGTCTCTCCCGCTCATCGAGGACGTGTTAGGGAACCAGGAGCAAACTGCGAGCGAGGTCCCCAGCCTGGAGGAGCCGGAGAAAGAGGCGGTCTCCAACGAGACCTCTGAAACAGAGAAGAAAGCAGAGGAAGGCAATTCTGACACGAGGCAGCTGTGCACGCCGGAGGAGAGGCGGCACCTCCAGAGAGAGAGACTCAACCAAATCCTGCTCAACCTCTTAGAGAAAATCCCAGGGAAAAACGGTGAGTTCTCAGGCTGTAGTTACGGCGCAGCTCCCTTCGCTTGGCTCTTTGCTGCTGCTTTGGCTCGCTGCAGCGTGTACCAAAATAAATGCTGTAGTCTGATCACATTGCTAACAGACACGATGCACCTCATCAGTTTTCTTTGCAGTAATGTGTCCTCTTGCAAAAGGAGCGTTTTTCAGAATCTAAACGAAGTTACTGCTGACGCTGTTTTGTGCTGTGCTTTAAGCAGCCCCAGAGGCTCCGTCGCTCCGCGTTCACCGCTGAGAAGCGTAACGGACACACAGAGAGAGAAAAGAGACCTTGGAAAGTGATTTGTGACTTTTAAGGAGGCTCCTTTTGTTGGGCTCTGTGTAACTTCTGAGCTGTAGAATGACGGTGCCGTGATTGCTCTGGTTGAGCGGGGCCCTGTTGTTAATTGCGGTCTCGTTAGGAGCTGTGAGAGCGGGGATCCAGCAAGCTGTGCCTTGCTGCAGGTTGTCCTCGTACCAGGGCAGTGCTGCCCGTGGGGCTGGTGCTCTGCTTGCTGGTGTATGCCCCCCACAAACTGGTTTGTCATAGCACAGCACTCATCTTGACGCGATCTAGAAAGAGCGTAGATAACTTCAAACAAATCAGGTTGCCCCAGGACCTTGTCCAGCGGAGCCTTGGCTGTCACTGTGCATGGAGTCCTCCTGGGAAGAGCTCTGAGTAGGGACACGGTAAAAGCGTTCCTGGTGTCACCATCTTCACCCGTGGCCTGTGTTCTGTTGCAGCTATTGATGTCACGTATTTGCTGGAGGAAGGATCAGGAAGAAAACTGAGGAGACGCACTCTCACCATCCCGGATAGCAGCTTCAGGAAGTGACGTCACGCGAGGAAGCCGTGCTCTGGAGTCTGCCCCAAGGTCTGCGGAGGACTGAGGGCAGGAGCCCAACTTCCTGTGCACCAGCCAAGGAAAAGAGGGCAGCAGCAAACTGACAAACTTACAAACAGTTAGCACTTAGATGTCTGGGTTGGCAGGTCGCCCTGCCCTGCTCTGCAGTGCTCTTATGGTGTGTGTGTTGTTGGGCGTGCCTTGTATTGATGTTAGGTACTGAGGAAAACCTCGTGGTTCTTGTCCAGGATGGTCAAAAATTTAATTTATTTTTTGCTTGATATTCCCACTCAGCGGAAGGAAAAAAAAAAAAAAAAA
>NC_034432.1:1337688-1347365 GCF_002078875.1 Numida meleagris | reverse complement strand
AGGGAAAAAGGAAAAAAAAAAAAAAAAGGAGGAAAAAAGGAGGAAAAAAAAAAAAACAAAAAAAAAAAAGGAAAACCTTCACTACACGAACCGTCGAGCAGTATTCAGAGCGAGTATTTGTCGTGAACTGTAGAATATATCAACTGCTAACACTATTCTTGTGTTCTGGTTGTACAGCTTCAAACGTCCGTCTCTTAATTTAGGGGGCAGCGCCTTGCAGCACCCCCCCACCCCCCCCCGCCCTGAGGAGGAATATTAACCCCAAAGGAGCTGGTCCTCACTGCGTGGAGCCGGAGGAGCTGCCCGTCCCGGTCAGGCAAGGGTTGTGGCACAGGGGGGGGCGGGGGGCACGCGCTGCCCCTGGCGATGGCTTTGCTTTTTGTCTTTCAGACGTACATATGCATATACAGTCCTGTTTTAGATGTTCTTCTAAGGAAACCGGTTTTTAATGTGCCAAGTTGTATATATCTTGCTGCGTGGATGTAAAGCAATACGGTAGTTACACGTTCCTTTTTAATGGACCAAGCTTGTCCTAATGTACATTCTTGTTATTATGATAATTATTTTACTCTTAGTGGGACATGACTCATTCCATTAACTTCTACGTGTTGATTTGAAGAAGAAAAAAAAAAAAAAAAAGAAAAAGAAAAAGGAGGGGGGAGAGGGGGGGAAAAAAGGAAAAAAAAGAAAAAAATGAAAAAAAAAAAAGAAAAGAAAGGAGAAAAAAAGAAAGGAAAAAAAAAGAAAGGAAAAAAAGAAAGGAAAAAAAAAGAAAGGAAAAAAAAGAAAGGAAAAAAAAAGAAAGGAAAAAAAAAAAAACAAAACCCTTTGAGAAAAAAATATTTTATTAAAAAAAAAAAAAAAAAAGAAATAAGAAAATAGTTTGGAATATTTTCTTACTGTAGAGAAGCACTGTACAGTCCCAGGAACCCTGAGTATAAAATACTCGTGCGTGTAGTAGGAATATCGCATGTCGGAGCCTCGAGTCGCCTCATTCTTTAGTTTCAAACGGGAATCATTGTCTCCAATGGTGTCAAACACTAAAAACAAACCAAGTTTTTAACGAATAAAGTGCGTACAGAAGCGAGACACTAGCTCTGTCATTTTATCTTTCTTTTGTTGAAAGACTAAACAAAATGTTTTTTAGACAATCAAATGTTAGGTAAGTGCAAAGACTTGTTTTTTCTTACTGGTGTAGAAATTAATGACTTTTTTTATTTTTTCGGTTATTTTATAATAACGAGAAGACCGGTGTGTCACCAGGATCGCTGTTTTAAGACCAGGAAGCACTACATTACTGCAAATAGATATGAACTCTTAGTCTGCATGGGTGTAGGCTGTGTGATTGCTGAAAATAAATGCTGCTAATATATTTCCTTTTTACAAAGCATATCTAAATAGATCATTGTTTTGATGTTAATCTTTGTAAATTATGTATTACCAATTTTAACATTGGATGTAATTGCATAAAAAAAAAAAGGAAAAAAAAAAAAAGGCCTGCAATCTCAATCCTGAGAGAGTCTAGTATTAAATGGAAAAATCTTTTCCTACCGCTGACTTCGTGGGGTGTTCTTTGGCACGGCCCCGCTCCGCCTGCGTCGCCTCCCCCCTCCCCCCCATCCTTGCACCGTGTCCCATCTGAACGGGGTCTCATTAACGGGGTCTCATTAACGGGGTCTCATTAACGGGTTCTCTCTTTCAGATCCTGGTCTGCTGGGTGAGCTCAGCCCCCGGGCACGATTGGGCAGCGTCGGTAGGGACTGAGAGCTGGGGAGCGCAGGTTGGTACACGGAGCACGGCAGCCCCCAGCACCACGCGTCTCAGCACAGGGCTTAGGGCAGAGATGTCACACGCACCCAAAGCAATGCCCCCCTCCACCCCCCATCACCAAACGAATCCTCAGAGGGGCTGGGAGCACCGGCCTCATGCTCCCTGAACGAGCAGCAGAGCGATGGGGATGGGTGATGCCGCGTCCCTTCCGCCCCGCTCCTCCCAGGGCCGTGCTCTCAAATCCTCCCCTCGGGTTCCAGCTTCCTCTGGTTCCGAAGTAATTTCTGGCAACCCATGGGGTTTTCTGCCGATGTGGTAGCACGTCGAGGACCCGTTTTGATGGAAATCAGTTTTTCTTTCCCTTTCCTGGCCTGTGGCATCATGAAAATGCCACGCTGGTCCCGTACCCTTGCATGGTCTCTTTTTAAAGTAGAGGTTCCGTGCCACGGATCGTAGTGCTTTAAAAAAAAATAGTAACTGAAAAAGTACCTGGATTAATTTCCTGCTGGTCTGACCTCATTTCAAAGTCCAGAGGCAGTCGTGGCATTCAATCAAACCTACTTAGGGCAATCCAGATAACATTCCAATTAAGATCGAGCATCCCTTGTCTAAGAGCAAAAACGCCAGAGAGAGAAATGAAAATGAGAACAGAATGAAAAAAAAAAAAAAAAAAAGATGGGCTTTATCCTCAAAGCAGGGCACCGCCTGCGTGCTGAACCATGGCTCATCTGCCCCTGAAACTGGGAATCGGGGCCGGTGCTGGGGGCAGAGCCCGGCTCCATCCCCTCTGCACCGCCCTGCAGGGCTGGGCCTGGGGCTGGGCTCCCCCGCAGCCCCCTCTGCTCCCAGCTCCCACCTCTCAGCCTCTCCTCGCCTCCAGGCCCTTGCTCCTCTTTGCATCCTCATTGCTGGGCTCTCTCCTGCACGTCCATGTACCGGGGAGACGGATACAAAACACAAAAGTAGTTGGGCGCAAATTCACGAGTCGTGAGAAAACCTTGAGGTCCTCCCACTCAGGACAACGCCAGGTTTAACTCGGAGGAAGCCGTGGGACCCTCCACCCACGCTGCACAGGGAAGGGCTCACCTGGAGCAGCGTGCAGACCCCAGCAGCTCTTGAAGACCTGCAGCAGAACAAGCCCACGGACAGCAGAGCTCCGCAGAAACCACAGCCGCCCTGGGGAGCTGGGGCCGTTCCCAGCCCCGCGCCCGCACTGACCCAGTCGCACCCGAGCACACGTGAGTCACAGCCTTTATTTCCCCTGGAATAAGCTTCTCCCCGTGGTTACAACTATTTACACAGTGTTGGGAGGACAGCACACACGTGGCTGGGGCTGGCCTGGGCCACCAGCCCCGGGACAAAGCAGGGCAGTGACGGGACACGATGGCACGGAGACAGCACGTGGGACCGTGAGCAATGCACGGGGACGGGGCCCTTGCCGGCCCTCACACGTGGGCAGCAGCTGAGAAAACACGAGCAAGAGCGGGTCCCGACGAGGGGCCGTGATGAGGTGGCAGCAGGGCTGTGACAACACGCGCAGGAGGTAATGGCAAGGAGCAGCGGGCCGGCACCGCAGCGGGATCGCCCCACAGAACCACCAGCCTTGGAGGTGGTGGAGATGGGGCAGGGAGGTGGCACTGCTGCAAGCTCAGCCGCTTCCTCAGGTCTCCTCCTCCTCACAAAATCAGAGACGTGTAGCCCACAGGAACTAGGCCAGTGCTGTTTCCATGGCAGCAGCGGATCCAGTCTTCATCCACGGTGGAGAGCAGCTGCAGAATGTCCCCTTTTTGGAAGCTCAGGTGACCGTCAGCAGCACCAGTGTGGTCACACAGCGCCCGAACCGCTCTGCATAACAAACGCCATTGGAGATTCGTGCCCCAGAGACCCCCCCCCCAAAAAAAAAAAAAAACACCAGCAGCTTTCCAGCCCCGAGCAGCCCCCTGCATCACCTGTGGGTCTGCGGCGAGTTGGACACCTTCCTCTCGGGCTGTTCTGGGGCACGGTTCTTCTCGGCCGCCAGCCCCTTCACCACCACAGCCAGGACACGGGAGCTGGGTGCCAGCCAGCTGGAGGGTCTCCTGCACACAGCAAAGGAAGCCACAGGCTCAGCTGGGAATGCTTTTCCTACCCAGCTGTAGCTACCATATAGAGAAGGCCATGAGAGAGCAAGCTCCTGGAGCCATGAATGCGTGTGTGCGCATCTGGCTGGGATGAGGCACTATGCAGTGATGGGGACACTGAAATTTTGCTCCTGATTGAATCTTGGAGTAGGTGCCGTGTTGTGTGTGCACGCAGGCCGAGCGCGCTTGCCAGGCCCAGCGCTGGTCACCAACAAGCCTAGTTCTGGTGATCTGGGAGCTGGGGAGGACCACGACACCACCACCAAGCCCCAGCCATGAGCTCCTGCTGCTCCCCCACCCCTGCCTGCCCAGCCGCGTCTCACCTGGATCTCACTGAGATGGCGTCGGGGCTGGGAGGGGAGCTCCTGGCAGAGGGGCTGCTGGCTCCGAAGAGTCGGCCCAGCCAGCTGCCCCTGTCCGGGCCAGGACTGCTGGCCCCTGGGTCGGGAGGTGCTGCCTGGCTCCTGCCTGCACCAGGCTCTGGGGAAGCAGCCAGGGGTTTCTCTCCAGCAGCTGGACCAGCTGGCGGGGAAGGTGCTCCAGTGAGAAGGACGAGGTCTTCAGGGGAAGAGGTCCCGGAGGTGTCAGCGCTGCCGCTGGAGTTCGGGCTGCAGAGTTCAGGGATAGCTTTGGTCTGAAGCAGCTGCAGCTCAGTGCTTTTAGGCTCTCTCAGAGGGGTTTGGGGTCGAGCCGCTTGCCCAGGGCTGGAATCCCCTGCAGCCGTCCGCAGCTTTGTCCACCAGACGAAGGGGAACCTTTCCTTGCTGGGAGCAGCGTAAATCCTGGAGGCCTGGCTCAGCTGGGCCCACCAGCCGCTGGGGCCAGCCCCTGTATCCCAAGGGCCTGCCTCGGGCCTGACGGCCCCCGGGGAGCTGTCAGCTCCCAGGAAAGCGCGGCTGAGCTGGTCGCCCCAGCGCAGCACGTGCTGGAAGGTCTGCTGCAGGGCAGCCCCCACCTGCGGGCCGGGCAGCGGGCTGCGCGCGGCTGCTTGGCACTCGGCCCGTGGGCTCTCCTCTGCTGCGGGTGCCCTCCCCAGAGTATCAGGGGGTAGCTCATCTTCCAGGCTGGCCCCCGCAGCGCCGCTTTGGCCCTCCAGCGGCTGCGCAGCCCCCTGAGCAAAGTGACGGGCGGGAGACGGGGGTGACTCCAGCCGACGTGACAAAGGTCTTACATCCACGGAGAGGTGATGGTGCTCGAAGAGCAGGTCGAGGTGGAAGGTCAGCACCGAGAGGGGCTGGATGAGCAGCAGCAGTTCGTCGGCAAGATGGGGGAGAGGGCCTTGGCTCAGAGCAAAGAAAGCCGTAGGAAAATACAGCACGGAGATGACACCTACGAAATACGGACAGTGCTGTACAGCTGGAAAATGTCCCCATCCCTTACCCACAGAACCCTCCCATCCCAGCAGGTCAAAGAGGGTTTTATTGAAGATGTTCCAAACTGCTGCCCCGATCACCCTCATCCAATAGGACAGCCGTGGAGAACGACGCCCTTGTGCACTGTGGAAGTCCCAGCCAAGCACTGCGTTTGGAATGGGTACAGGAGGTACCACCCCGGCTCTGCACACGCAGAAGAGGACTCGTGATGTGCTGGGGGGCAATGCATCCTACCTGGGCTATTCTGCAGGTGAGAGACCCACTGCTCCAGCTGCTTCGTACTGAACAAAGTAAAAGAAACCCAAGTTAGAGGTCCCAGGACTCCGCTCCAGCCTGCCGTCACAGCAAGGACAGCCTGGGCCAGCACTCACTTCAAAAGGCCAAGGATAAAGGCATGAAACTTCTGCCTGGTGCTGCTGAGAGGGGCCAGCCCAGCCACACGCCAGCACAGGTTGTGGAGAGAGCGGGTGTTGGGGCCTGTGGGACACACAGCGCACGGAGAATCACTGCTCTGGGTGCAAACCCTCCCGAGCCAGAGGCCGGGCAGGAAAAGGGCTCCAGGCACACCGAGCTGCTCATCCCCACGTCTCCCCACACCTACCCGTCTTCACGGAGGCTTCCACCACGCTCCAAGGGGAGTTCCTCCTCTGTCCTGTGATGACATCCTTCTGGAAGGGCTTCAGCCCGTCCTCCACCAGGCCGTACAGTGCGGGGCAGAGGGTGTGCAGCAGCAGGTAGCCCACATCAGGGCTGAGCCAGCTGTCCCCGAGCTGGGCCTGAAGGGAGGAGGCAGCGGCATGTAGGGACAGGGAGAGGGGAGGGAAAAGTCGCTCCTTCCCACCAAGCTCCTTCTGGTGGACTCCGGAGATGGGCAGTGGGGTGTGTGATGGTGCAGAGCCGCCGCCAAAGCCCCCGGAGCCCCTCCTCCCTTCTCCCCAGCCCCACCCAGGCCCTCACCTTCTGCACCACGTTCCGTGCGGAGCTGAAGTGGGCGATGACCTTATCCACGGCGGTGCTGACGGCGATCAGCAGAGCTGACGGTCCGCAGGAAGGAAAGCGTCAACACACTCGGACCGCCCACGGCACCTGCTTCACCCCACGGCCGAGACAGACCGAGGGGAACGCGGGGTGTCCCCGTGGGGCCCTGCAGCTCCTCGGGGCTGTGAGGAGGCCAAGATCGAGGCGGGGCAAGGGGCACAGGCCACACTGAGGCACCCATAGGTCTCAGGAGGGGCCCATAGGCTGTAGGAGGTGCCTATAGGCCACAGGAGGTGCCCGCAGGCCTCAGGAAGTGCCCGCAGGCTTCAGGGGGTGTTTGTAGGCCTCACGAGGTGCCTGCAGGCCGCAGGAGGGGCCCGTAGGCCTCAAGGGGCACCCGCAGGCCTCAAGGGGTGTTTGTAGGCCTCAGCAGATACCCACAGGCCTCAAGGGCTGCCCGTAGGCCGCAGGAGCTGCCCCTCTGCGGGCCCCACAGCTCTGCCCGCCCTCCCCCCAGCCCTCCGCCCCCGCAGTGCCCCGTTACCTTTCTTCTGCTCCGCCAGAGCACCGCGCCGTCCCTCCGGGCCGTCCCCGTGAGGCTGCGCTGCGCCCGGAGCTCCGGCGGCGGGTGGGGAGGGCCGGGCTGCGGGGAGGGCCGGGGCCTCAGGGCCGCTCCGCGCCGCCTCGCCCGGGAGGGAGCGGGGCTGTGGGCCGCAGTGCGGGGCCGCGCCGAGGGCACACCCACCGCGCCGGGAAGCGGGGCCGGAGCCGGAGTCGAGGCCGGGACCGGGACCGGGACCGGGCGGGGACAGCTCGCTCATGGAGCCGGAGACCGCGGGGAGGGGAAGGGCGGAGGGGAGCAGGGAGGGGAGGGCCGGGCCCGGCGGCACTCGGGGCCCGCCCAGGGCCTTTCCCCGCGGGTCGGACGGGGCGAAGAACGGCGAAGAACGGAGGAGAACGGAGGGCGGGGGGGGGGGCGGCCCCAGACCCTGCGCACCCCCCCCCGTTTCCTGAGCAGCCGCTGCCGCAGAGCTGAGGGACAGGGAAATTGGAGCGGCGCGGCCTTGTCTTGCACAGAGCAACGGGGCAGTGACACAAGGAATTGTGCCCACCCGGAACATCGGCTCCACGCAAAGCCCCGGCCCTGCAGCTCCCCCGCCCCAAACAGGTCCCACCCACACGCAGCCATTGTTCAGTGCCCCAAAGAGAAGGCACCCCCGGGGGCTGGCAGGGGCTCTTACCCTCCTGATGATTCTCCTCTCCGTGCTCAGCCTCTCCCGACCCCCGCGGGTCCCCACCGGACCCCCCGCTCCTCCAGGTCCGCGTGTCGCAGCCGGAGCGCTCCCCAGGGCGGCTCTGCAGGGGCAGCTCGGCATCCCGCGGCCGTCCCTCCGCGATGGGCTGCAGTGCAGGTCGGGGTCTCCTCCGCGCTTGGTGGGCTTCGGGGGGTGCTGGCAGCCGTCCCCCCGGAGCCGCGGGTGACCCCCAGCCGGAGCCATCCAACCCCCCCTGGGGTGCGGGTGGGCGCTGTGGGGCTGCCGGCTGAGCCTTGGGTCTGTTGGAGGCACTGCGGTAGCGCAGCTCCTTGAACGTGGTGACCTCCCTCTGCCCGGAGCTGGAAGGTCTCACCCCCCAGTCCTGCTGGGGCTGCGCTGGGTCCCGGCCCGTGGCGCTGGGCAGGAGCTCGCTGTGGGGCGGCAGCTCGGTGTCGGGTGAGAACACGATCAGCCAGTCGCTCCGGTCCACCCTGGCTGGGATGGGAGCGATCCCGGCGGCGTTCCTCTTCCTCTTTTGGGCGAGCTCGTGGAAGGAGGTGATGTTCTTCTTGGCCGCGTCTCTGCAGAGCTCAGCGCCGGGTTCTGGCGCTGCTGGCCTCGCGGGCAGGGCCGGCCGCTCTGCTCCGTGCCCGTTGAGGAGCTGCAGCCGCCTCTTGGGCCGCGGTGGGATGGGAGGGGGAACGCTGCTCACCCGCGGCCGCGGCTCGGGAGCGCTGCTCGGGCTCTGCTCCCAGCGGCACGGCACGGCCGGTGCCGGAGGCGCGACGTCGGGGTCGGGCAGGGGGTTGCAGTTGGGGTCGAGGTCAATACAGGTGTCCGTGTTCTGCTGCACGGCCGCACCGGGAGAGGTTTCGTCGTACTGAGAGTCGAGCGAGCTGCTGCTGCAGAGGCTGTCGGGGCTCTCCTCCGCTCCCTGGAGCACCGCTGGGTTGAGGTTGACGTCTCTTCCATCGCCTGTCCCAGGCAGCAGCTGTCCATCCTGCGCATCTTCCGAGGGAACGGCGCCGGGCAGATCTGTAAGGGATTGGGACCCTTCTGCCGAGAACCCTCTGTAGTACACGGACACCGGGGAATCATCCAGGCTGAAATCCGAGCAGCTGCTGACCGAGGAGGAGGTGGAAGCCGGATCACAAGGAGAGGCCGCCTCCTCCCCGGCGTCCAAGCAGGGGAAATCCTCTGGAGCCGCCTGGTTCTGCAGGCCCAGCGTCACGGGCAGCTCGGCGTGGGACTCGCAGCAGTGGCATTTCAAGGAGGGATTGTTGGAATTGGCATCCACTTGCTCGCAGCTCTCCCGACAGCTGCTGCAGCACTTCTGGTCCCCCCGCCCCATGGTGTCCTGGAGCTCCGGGTGCCGGGAGAGGTGCAGCCCCAGGGAGATGTGCTGCAGGTGGATGTGGTTGAGGTTGCACAGCAGCCCTTTCTTCGGAGCCAGCATGACGCTGTCCTGCTGGGAGCAGCGGGGCTCCTCGCAGAGCCACACGGCGGTTCCGCTCACACCATCCAGCTCCTCCCAGCGCCGAGGGCCCTTCCGCGCGGTGACAGCAGCGCAGACCTGGAGGAGAACCGACAGGGAGAGGGGGATGCGGCCGCCGATCTTCCGGGAGGCACCGAGCAGGGAAGGGCTGCGGGGATGAGCGCGGGGCCGCAGCGCCGGGATCGCTCCGCCAGGCAGGGAGCGGCTCCGAGATGCCGTCAAGGAGAAAACGCCCTTGAAACGTCAACCGGGGCCGCCGCCGGCCTCCAGCCACGGGAGAGGGGCCCCGCGGAGGCTCCGAGGACGGAGCATCACCGGACAGAGGCCGGGATCACGCGGGAGGAGCCCTCGGCCCTACGGCCGCAGCCCGGCCGCCGTCACCGCAGCGTGCCGCATTGCTCCGAGCATCCCGCTGCTGCAGCGCAGCGCTCCGGGCGGTTCGTGCCCGCACGGGGCCCCATCCTCGAGGCGACCCGCTCCCCCTTCCCAACAAACCCGAGGCCCTGCGACCACCGCTCCCGCAGCCCCGGAACCCGCAGGGGAACCCCGGCCCCCCCAGCCCCGCTCACCGCTCCGCGCTGCGGCGGCTCCGGGCGCTGAATGCGGCGGGGAGGGGCCGTACCGCACCGCCCGCCCCGGTGAGCGCAGCCCCCGTCGGGGAGGGGGGTGGGGTGGGATGGGATGG
>NC_034432.1:1335161-1336852 GCF_002078875.1 Numida meleagris | reverse complement strand
GGTCGGGGGGAAGGCTCCTACCTGGATCTGGAAGTATTCCCCCATCTCCAGCAAGATGGCCTTGGCATTCTCATGCTCTTCCTTACTGTCGATCCCAACCTCAGAGGGGGAGGAAAAAACCGAAACGCTCTCAGTATCTGGGGTTTTTTTTTCTTTGTTTTAAACACCTTGATCTTCCATAGCGGCCGCCCCGCCGCTCAGACGGGCGCTGAGTGTTTGCAGCCCACCCTTCTCAACCCCCCTCCTGCAGAACTCACCATGTACATGGCAGCGGCCACGGGCAGGTAGAAGGAGTAGAACGCGGTCTTGTACTTAACGATGGCCTTGTACCTGTGGCGGGGAGCGGTGCTCAGTGGGAAAGCCCCTCGCCCCGGTGCTCCGCAGAGCAGGGCCAGCAGGAGGAGGGCGGCATCTCCCTCTGAACCACCACCAGGTCCTGACAGCGCAAACGAGGTTTGTTCCCCAAAGTCTGACAGACGACAGCGGCGTTTCACGAGCTGCCTGCATGCAAGCAGAGCCAGCCAGAGCCGGGCCGGCATCGCCGTCCCCTTCGGTTTCTTTACCTCTCCTCACTGAAGTGACTCAAATCCACCTTGGAGACGGGAGCTGTGATGAGGTCCAGCATCTGCCCCAGCTCGGTCTGGTAGGCGGTCTGAAAAGGAAGGATTTATTCACGCAGTCCCAAGGAAAACAGCAAACATCCCCCTCCCCCCCCCCATCTCCAGCCCAAACCCAGAGCAAGGACACAGCCTGGGGGGGGCAGACACCCAAGAACTCGAGGAGCAGCCTGAGATCCGAGCGCTGCCAGCAGCCCGAGGCGGCTCAGTCCCAAGGAAACCTTTGGGGGGTGGGGGGCCGGGGGGGGGGCCCACCTGCAGGAAGAGCTCCAGCAGGTGCACGTAGTACGGCCGCTCCCCGCAGTACTTCTTCAGCATCCTGTACACAGACGACTCGAGGAGGAAGGCGTCGTTGATGGCGTCCAAACCGATCCCCTCCTGTGCCAGGGGGGGTGGGGGGGCACGATGCGGTCACGGCACGCAGCCCAGCCCCGCAGCCCCTTCCCCCCGGCAGACGGCAGCCCCCACCGCTCCCACCTTCTTGTACCAGCACAGCTGCCCCCGGCGCGTGAGGGACTGATCCATGATGTCGTCGGCCACCAGGAAGAAGGCCTGGAACTGCGAGAGGCGAGTTAGGGGGTGGGGGTGGGGGGTCCCCACCGCAGCCCCCAGCTGCAGGCGGCGCTCACCAGCTCGATGCACCAGCCCACGGCCAGCGCGCACCGCAGGCTCTCGGGGTCCTTCTGCCCGGGCTCCGCCAGCTCCCGGTACGCGGCCACCACCGTCAGCCCGCGGTTACACTTCCCACCGGGAGCGTTGTACTGCAGCACCTGCGGAGAGTGGCTGTCAGCACAGGGCGGGCCTGTGACCCACTGCTCCCGGTAGTCACCGGTCCTGGTACCCAGCAGTTCCAGTGCCCGCTGATCCCGGTACCCACTGGTCCCAGTTCGTGCCGGTTCTGGAACCCACTGGTCCCAGTATGTGCTGGTCCCAGTACCCGCCGGTCTCAGTACCCACCGGTCCCAGTACGTGCCGGTCCTGGTACCCACCAGTCCTGGTGCCTGCTGATCCCAGTACCCCCCGGTCCCAGTACCCTCTGGTCCCGGTACCTGCCAGCCCCGGTACCTCCCGATC
>NC_034432.1:1327896-1333311 GCF_002078875.1 Numida meleagris | reverse complement strand
GATTGGGGAAGGGGGTTTCAAGTCCGTGAAAAAAAGGCAGTGTTGGACGTCCCCTCCGACCGCTACGTGCGTGGCCCCAGCGGTCCTCACATCGCATCCCAAACGCGGCGGGGGGGGGACGGGAGGATTCCCTTTGCAGGGGGACCGCACGGAGCGCGACCCTCGCCCGCTGCGTGGGGGCCGCTCAGCGGCAGCCGAGCCCCGGAGCGCACTACAAGCCACGGGTCCTGCAGCGGAAAGCAGCGCGGGGGGGGGACGGGGAACACTACTCTAACCGGGACTGCGAACACGGCGGAGCCCAAAGCGACACGAAGCGGAGCTCAGCTGCTCGGCGGAGCCACGACTCACACACACTGCTGCTGACTACTGGCTCGGTTTGGTGGGTGGAGGGGGGGGGGGGGGGAGAGGGCGGCGGTCGCCCCCGCGCTGCTCCCACCGGGATGTGGGGCTCGGTGCGTCCCGCCGCATCCCGGGCCCCCACGGCACCGCGGAGCCGAGGAGAGGCAACCGGGGAGAGCCGCCTCCCCCCGGCTCGGCGCTGCGCCGCTCCGGGACTGCCAGCTCCCGGCACGGAGTCCCGATGTGTCGGGGGGGTCCCGGCCCTGCCTGGCCCCAGGCACTGCTCCCTGCCCGCCGGGCGGTGGGCTCCGATCCCCTCTGCCCTCGGCCCCTCTCCCTCCCGTCCCAAACAGCCGAAGCGCCGGGCAGGTCCGTGGGGCTGGAGGAGGGGACGCGTGGGCCGGGGGTCACCCCAGCCCTGGGGGCGGGGCAAAGCGCGGAGGGGCCCGGCCCTGAGGGAGAAGCTGCGGGCAACTGGGACCCCGCAGAGGATTTGGGGTGGGGGCTGCTCCCTGCAGGAGGACAGGTCTCGAGGGGCAGCGATGGAGCAAAGGCGGAGCCCCACCGGAGAGCCCCCTCCTCACTCCGCCAGCCCCAAACCCACCGCTCCCGCTCCCCCCGTGCCCTCCCGCTCACCTCGCCGTCCCTCCGACGCCGCCGGGCCTCGGCCACGTGCTCTGCTCCCACGGATGTCGCCGGGGGCTCACATGTTGGACGGCAGTTTGGGTTTCCCCGTTTCCACCTCAGGGCTGAAGGCCACGGAGCCCTTACGGGAGGGAGCTGCCGCCTGGCGGGGCGCCGACACCGGGGACTGCGGGGTGGGCGCTGCGGCCGCGGGGCGGTTCGGCTGCGCTGGAGAACCCGAAGGCATCTGCTGCGGGTGCGGGACCCCCGGAGCCGGCTTGGCGAGGAGTCCGGCGACCGAGGGAGAGGACCTGCGGGCCAGGTTCCCCGCGGATTTCCTGCCCTGCTGCAAGGAGCTCCCGTCTGCTTGCTGGGCGACTTTATTGGGCAGGGAGGGCTGCGAGGCCGAGAGGAGGCGGACGTCCTGCGTGAGCCGCCCGACAGGCAGCCCCTGGATGCTCCGGTGCTTCACCAACTGCTGCGGCTGCATCAGGAGCGAGATGTGGGAGCCGGTGGCTCGGGACAGGCTGTAGTGGAGAGTTCTCCCCGCCGGCACCGCCTGCTCCGAGCTCGGGGACGGGGCCCCCGCCGCCTGCTGCAGCAGAGAGGTGGAAACCGAAGCGCCGCGGGACTTGGAGAGCTGGGGTTGGGGTCCCGCCGCCGCCGCCAGGGGCTGCTTGGCCGTCATCTCCCCCTTCTGCCCCACGCGTGGGGGGCCCTGCGCCCCGTGGCTCGGCCGCTGGGCACCGCTTTCCAGGGGCACCTGGGACTGCAGCATGGGCGAGGACGGCGAGGCGGCGGCGGGCGTCTGCAGGTGGGACGGTGCCCCCGAGGGCGAGCTGACGGAGGAGGGCCGCGAGCCCCCCAGGCTGGGCTGGGACCGGCGCACCGGCTTGGTCAGCAGCGTGGCCTCGGGGGAGAGCGGGCTGGAGATGGAGGAGGGCGGCAGGAAGATGTGGGCCTGCAGGCTGTGCTGGTGCGTCAGGGCGATGGCCACGTTGGTGGTGGCGGCGGCCGTCTGCAGCGGCGCGTGCACCAGCGGCTCCCAGATGACGGGCTTGCCGCTCAGCTCCCGGCCCAGCGTCATCTGCTGCAGCTCCTGGATGTTGTGGGCCACGTCCTGGTCGTGCTTCACGATCTGCTGGATCATCTCGGTGTTCATGGGCCCCGCGCTGTGCTCGGCGCGCTTGCGGAGCAGGATGGAGTTCTTCTTGCCTGGGTGAGAGGCGGCGGTGTCAGTGACCCCGCAGCGCCGCTCTCGGGGGCACCGTGGGGAGGTGACAGCGGGGAGGGACAATGAAACTTCACTGGATTTAGGGGTCGAGGCGTTGGGGAGGGTCCTGGCTTCAGCACAGAGGGAGAAGAAGGAGCAAAGCCCGGATTCCAAGGGCTCCAGGCTGCATTTGGGGGCCCATGGTCCTGCTTGTCCTCAGCAGGAGAAAGGGGATGAGGAAAGCGGGACGATGCCACCCAGCGCAAATGTGAGCGGGGAGGGCAGGAGCGCAGCCCATGGGCGCTGCCCAGATCCCACCCGGCAGCAAAGCGGAGCCCTGCAGGCGGGTGGGGGGCTCCCACCCTGTGCCCCCCTCCTCATCGCTGGGCCCCTGGGAAAACAGACGGGGGGGGTGCGGGGCCGCTCCTCACCAATGCGGTCCAGCCGGTCCATGGCCACCGTCTCGAAGGCTCGGCGCATCATGGGGTACTCCTCCAGCACCTCGTTGAAGTTGTCCACCGACAAGGAGTAGAGGCGGCAGTAGGTGTCGGCTCGCACGCTGGCCGTCCGCCTGCCCCGCGTCAGCAGGCAGATCTCTGCAGAGAGAGGTGTGGGGCTGAGGGGGACGCGGGACCCAGCCCCATCCCAGCAGCCCCCCCCCCTTCCTGCACGGGGTCAGGCAGCGCTGCTCGGAGCGGGAGCAGACCCAGGAGCTCGGACAGGCACGGCCGCGGGCTTTGGAACGCCAGAACCCATGGGGTGAGCTGATGCCAAACCCACAGCACTGAGATGGCAGCGGGTGCAGCAGCGCGAGCATCACGCGTCCCCCGGCAGCTCCCGCTTCCCTCTGCTCCCACGTCCCCTCACCCCCAAAGTAGGAGCCGTCGGACAGCTTGGTCTCCTTGCTGCCCTTGGTGAGGATGCTGACCACCCCGTGCTGGATGAAATACATCTTTTTGCCCACGGTGCCCTCGCGGATGATGAAGTCCCCGGGCTGGAAGACCTCGAAGCGCAGCTTGGTCAGCATGGCGGTCACGAAGTTGGGGTCGGCGTTGGCGAACAGCGGCATGTTGGCCACCAGGTTGCGGCAGTTGAAGTTGATGATCTCCTGCAGGGCGAGGAGCAGGTCAGCGGGGACACGGCCCTGCTCCCCCCCCCCCCGGCCCCCCAGCCCCGGGTCCCACCCCGCACCTCTTTGAGCGGCTCGCTGAGCTCCCCCAGGATGTTCTCCTCGTCGAACATCTTGCCTTGGTAGCGGTGCTCGTAGTACTCGTGGATGCGCTGGCGGGTGTCCCCGGGCAGCTTGTGGAAGGACATGTACTGCTCCACCTGCTTGTACTGCGGGGACAGCACAGAGCCACGTCGGGCCGCGCTGAAATGAGGGCACCGTGCCGGGGCTGGCGGCCCCCGGGAGCTGCCCACCCCACAGCTCCCGTCCCAGAGCTCACCCCAGGGCGCAGGACCCCCCCCCCCCCTGCACTCAGGCAGGACGGGAGCTTTGCTACGCCAGGGTGAACCCCAGCACCACCAGTGGGTCATCCCAACACAACTGGGGAGCCTGGCCCACCCCCCGAGCGCACACCAAGGACGGGGGACCTGCACCGGGCAGGGTTGGGGCCTCGAGCCACTTGTGGCAAAGTGACCTCCCCTGGGATGGGGGCACTGCCCCTGCACCCCCCCGACCTTCTCCTGGTACTGGCGGCGGGACGAGTCCAGCGATTGGATGAGGGCGGTGGCGTGGCCGATGAACATGGCGTAGCAGGTGGCCCCCACGATCATGCTCAGCATCGTCAGCCAGACGTCGGTCATCCCCTCGGGCGCCTGGCGGCCGTAGCCGATGCACAGCATGTGGCTCATGGCCTTGAACAGGGCGTGCGAGTACTGCTTCCCCCAGGAGTCGTTCTGCAAGGAGAGGGAGCAGCTGGGAGGAGGCTGAGCCCACCCGGTCCCAATCCCCAGGGCCGGGACCCCCAAGCACCCATGGGAACAAAAGCATTCGGCGCGTGCGGGGCCGAAGGGCAGAGCTCCACGCTGGGAAGGGACGTTGGGAGAGGTTCGAGGGGATTCTCGGACACAGGGGGTTCCTTCGGTCCAACTCCAGCAGCAGCCAAGACAGCAACAGGATGCGGAAACTCCCCCGAACCGCCCCACTGCTTCTGGGGGGGGTCCGGGCAGCCCCAGCCCTCAGGGAGCTCTGGGGACGTCACTCCCCCCCGCGGGGCGCTCACCACCATGCGGTTCATGGACACCCAGCAATCCTCGGGGAAATCTTGCAGCATCGGCACCAGGAACTGCAGGCAGCCGTCCCAGTGGCACAGCAGCAGCATCATGCCGATGAGGTTGAAGATTCTCACCACGGCGCTGGCCAGGTCGTAAGTCATGTGGAAGATCTGGGGGAGGAACGGGAGCGGGGCTAGAGAGAAAACGCCTCCGTCCCCCTCTGTGCCCCGAAGCCAGGGAGCCCTGGCCCGCCCCAAGACCCCAGGCGGGGGCCCGAGACCCCCGGGGGGGCTCTCACCTCCTCCCACTGGTGGATGTAGCGGATGAGGCGCGAGAGCCGCAGCAGGCGCAGCAGGCTGAGGATTTTGGTGAAGCGGACGATGCGCAGCGCTCGCGCCGTCTTGTAGACGTCGGAGTCCACCTGCGTCTCCAGGTCGACGATGAGGAAGATGTAATCGACGGGGATGGAGGAGATGAAGTCGACCAGGAACCAGCTCTTCAGGTATTTCATTTTGATGGTGTGGGGGTCCAGGATGATCTCCGTGTTGTCCTCCACCACGATGCCCGTCCGGAAGTTCAGGACCAGGTCGGCCAGGAAGAAAGTGTCCGACAGGACGTTGAAAACGATCCAGGGAGGGGTGTTCTCGTCCTTGAAGAAGGTGATGCCCACGGGCAGGATGATCAGGTTGCCCACCATCAGGAGCAGCATGATGAGGTCCCAGTAAAACCTGCGCGGGGCAGCGGCACGCGGGGAGAAAGCAAAGCCGGGATCAAAGTTTAGAACCCAACGTGTCGCAGAGATGAGGAGCTCGGGGCTCGGCAGGGTTTGGACGGAGCCCTGCGGGTGCTGCAAAGCAGGCGCAAGCAGCGGGGCAGCCCAGGGACTCAGGGGGGGTCTGCAGAGACCCCACGCAGCCATCGGTCCGAGCCCGATGCTGTTCTGCGTCCCCTCCCACGGGTAAATGCACCCGGGCTCCCAAAACGACGCCCGTGAAAAGAGCCCCGTGGGTTTCCCACGT
>NC_034432.1:1324011-1325886 GCF_002078875.1 Numida meleagris | reverse complement strand
CCACAACACCGCCCGCGGCCCCGCCCGCCGCTGCCGCTGTGTGACGTCACACGGACGTACGCGCGTCGTGCGTGGTGCGTGCGTGCGCGGCGCCGCGGCCTGCTGGGACCCGGATCGACGGCGGCGGGGCTGGGGCGAGGCGGCTGTCGGGAGCGAGCGGCGGAGCCTGAGGAGCCGGAGCGGGGCCCGGGATCCCCGGGGGCCCACGGCCGCCATCACGGACTTCCTGTGGGACAAGCGCACCGGGCTGGCTGCGAGGACGGTGCGGCGCGGGGCGGGGCGGGGTTGGGCCGCGGCCGCCGTCGCTTCCGTGGGGGGCGGCGGGGATCCCCGGGCCGCGCCGCGCTCCGTCTGACGGAGGCTCCGAGTTAAGGCCGCGGCCGCGGGAGGGAGAGCCGAGCGCTTCCGGAGGAGCGATCTCGGGGCGGGCCCGGATCGCCCGAGGAGGCCGCGGCGCAGCGCGGGGGCAGCGGCCCTCGGTTCTCCGGTTCTCCGCCCCTCGGTGCCCCGGGTCCCGGCCTTCGCTTCGTGGCCGAGTCCCGGAGTTTCCGCTTTCAGCGCTCGGTAGCGTCGCGGGGCCGCGTCCGGTGCGGGCCCCGCCCGGCGGCTCGGCGCTGCCGTCCCCAAACCGGTTCCGGAGCTGCGGAACGCCCCGGTGCGGGCTCGGGCGGTCGGAGCGCTGCCAGCACCGCCTCCCGGCGCTGCCCTTCATTAAAGGCTCCGAGCTCAGCGCGCCTCGGGTGTGGGGCTGGAAACGAGCTCCGCAAGTCGGGCGCTTTGGGCTTCGGAAGCAGCGAACGCGTTGGGAACGTCGGAACGCGGGGGGAGGGGGGAGGTGATGAGGGCTGGGCGTAGAACGCGGTGCGGGCGCTTACCGGGGGGGGTGGTTCTCGTTTCTCTTGGCTCTGATGTCCTGCCTGCAGTGCTGGGTTGAAATATTGCCTTCCGAGATAAGGTCTGCCAGGCTTCCTTAACGCCTCTGTGTATGCCCCGGGCATTTGTGCCCCTCGGATCCCATAGGGACCTCTGTGCTCGGAGCGAGGAGTGCAGGTGTTTGCTTGGCAGGGAAGCGGAGCTGTTTGTTTCGGAGCAGCCCGCTCAGGTGCCTGCAGTGCCGGTGTGGGGACTTTGGGTCAAGCATGGGTAACATCCCGGGCTGCATTTTGTCTTCTTTCGGTTTTTCTCGGTGCTTCTGTGTTTCCTGGGACGCTGTAGGTTTAGGGGGGGAACGCGGAAGCACTGCAATTGTGGCTCCTCTCACACGGGGCTCTGGGATTTCGTGGGAGTTTGTCCCTGCGCACACATGGGCACGCTGCTCGGGGCCTCTCCCCTCCTTGCCCTGACCCCTCTTTGCCCACCGAGCGTCCGTGCTGGTTTTCCTCGCGTCCGTCCGTCCGTCCGTAGTCGTAACGCTGCGTTGTCTCTGCAGATGCCTCACTCGAGAAGGTACCGCTCGTCGGAGCGCAGCAGCCGGGGCAGCTACCACGAGCGTTACAGGAGCCGCAAACACAAGAGGCGGCGGACGCGGTCGCGGTCGAGCAGCAGCGAGCGTGACCGGCGGCACCGCCGCGAGGACAGCTACCACGTCCGCTCCAGGAGGTGGGTGGGCGGGCAGCAGCCCCGTGGGGATCCCCCCCCCCCCCCCCAGAACCCCCGTGGGGATTTGGTTGGGGGGCGGCTGTGCTCAGCCCGCTTTTGGGAGCTGGGGGCCCTCTGCCCTTCTCTGGGACGGCACGGCTGGCGCTGCCCAGCGAGCACGGAGAGCTGGTGTCTGGATGCGCCAGGTCGTGCCGCTCCAGCTGCTTTCCCTGTACCCAGCTGGTCCCAGCCGCTCTCAGCGCTCAGCAGGCCCCGTGCTGCTTCCCAGCAGTGCTG
>NC_034432.1:1312538-1322276 GCF_002078875.1 Numida meleagris | reverse complement strand
CTTATTCTTTTTTATTTTCTTTTTTTTTTTCCTTATTTTTTGCTACAACGAAAAGCAAAACTTGGTTTTTTTTTTGGTTTTTGTTTTTTTTTTCTTTTCTGAGCTTAGTGTGTTGTATCTTGACATGTTCCCTTGCAATATCCCTATCGTTATATATTCCTCTGTGCCGTATGAATTGGCTGGGAATCTCCTCCTGCAACCCCTCCTCAAACAACCATGTGAATTTCCAAACCAACCAATGCGTGACGCTGGCTGCTGCGCTGGTTTGAAAATCTGATTGAATGGTGAATGATGAATTCCCTGTCTGCCTGGGCCAGCAGCGGAGTCGACAGAGCAGCAGAAGGGCCAAGAGTGTGGAGGACGACGACGAGGGGCATCTGATCTATCGCGTCGGCGACTGGCTACAAGAAAGATGTACAGCCAAATCGTAACATAATTTAGCTCTCTAGTTAAGCTCCCATCGCAGTCGCAGATCTGTCTTATCTTTCTGTTCCATTTTTATTTTCATTGTTTATTAAAGAGAAACCCTCTCCTTTTCCTTCCCCTTTTTGTTAAAGCTACGTTTATATTTTGTATTGTTACTGAAGTGCCAGGGAACTTAGGGCAGCTGCCTCGTGCAGCCGGTGTCAGCCTTCCGCTGCTCCGGTCTCTCAAGCTGTGTGCAGGTTAGGTTTTGCAATGCATTCTCCTCTGCCTCGTGTACGCGCCTCATCCAGGTCGTGCTCACCCTCTCACGCCCTTCTCTCTTTTCTTTCCTCCCTCCCAGATGAGATTATCAGCACCTTAGGGGAGGGCACGTTTGGCAGAGTGGTGCAGTGCATGGATCACCGGAGGTACGCGTGCTCGGGGGCTGGGGTGGGGGGAAGCGGAGCCAGGGTGGGCGTTGGGTCTCTCAATTTCCAGCATTTCTCTGGCCTTGGGGGTCACCAATGTGCTGCAGGGGAAGCTCAGCTCTTCCTAGAGAGGGAAAGGGCTCTGCCTTGCTGGGTGTGGTTCAGCCCCTGAGTAACTGCTTCCTTCTGGCTCGAGCAAGGGCAGAAAGCTGCGCTGCACCAATCTTCACAGGAGGAGGCTGCTTCAGAAAGGCCTTTTTGTGGAGCGCGGACTCTGGCCCATCTCAGGGCTGATGGGAACTTTCTTCCCGTTTCTCCCCAGGGGTGCTGCACGCGTTGCTCTCAAAATCATTAAAAACGTGGAGAAGTACAAGGAGGCCGCCCGGCTGGAGATTAACGTGCTGGAGAAAATCAACGAGAAGGATCCTGAGAACAAGAAGTGAGTGCACTCCTGGTAACGATATGGGAGGGAAAGCGTCATCCTCAGCCCAGCTGCAGGGGTGGGGTGAGAGGCACTCGAGTGCTGTGTGACTGAGTCCTTCTGTAGCTAGGCTTCTCGTTCTTGGTGGCACGTTGGGTTGGGTGGCCGTGGGATAGGAACTGAGCGAGGGAAAGACGAGCCTGCACGACAGAGCTGAGCGGTGCGCGCGGATCCCGTCTGCATCAGAGCCTTTCTCTGCAGTCTCTGTGTCAGGATGTTTGACTGGTTTGACTACCACGGCCACATGTGCATCTCCTTTGAACTGCTGGGGCTCAGCACTTTTGATTTCCTGAAGGACAACAACTATCTGCCTTACCCCATCCACCAAGTGCGGCACATGGCCTTCCAGGTGTGCCAGGCTGTGAAATGTAAGTGCTCACTGCTCTTCTCTCCGCTGCTCCTCGGCTGCGCAGCAGAGCCACGCAGCTCCCAACCTCAGCGCCGGTTCCGGGCCCGGAGCAGCCCGGTTTTGGCTGTGGTTCTGCTCTGCCGGCTCTGAGACGGAGCCTTCGTGCCCCTGCGGTGGTGGATGTGTGCTTGGAATGAGCCCTTTTCCTTTTCCTGATGTTTTTGATGCGCGTGGGTTGGCAGTGATTCAGGGCACTTCCCCATTCCCCCGGCTGTGTGCGTCCTGGTGATCGATACGATCAATCTTCGTGCTTCTGTTGAAGCATTTTGGCCTCGATGGGCCTGACTCTTCACACCCAGCCCCAGCCGCGGGCCAAACCGGTGCCGGTTGGAGCGAAACAAATTGACGTTGGCAGCTGCGCTTCGCTTTGCTTCTGTTTCTCGACTCTGACTCTGTTTGCTTCCTCAGTTCTGCATGACAACAAACTCACTCACACCGACCTCAAACCTGAGAACATCCTCTTCGTGAACTCTGACTATGAACTCACCTATAACCTGGAAAAGGTAACAGTCTGCCTCGCCGTGGAGGTCAAGGCTTGGCTCCTTGGTTTCCCTGAGCTTAGCAGGTGGGAGGAGTGAGATGCGGCCCCGGGAGGTGTGCAGGTTGAGGGGAGGTCATAGAATCATCACAGAATGGCCTGGGTTGAAAAGGACCTCAAAGATCATTGAGTTTCGACCCCCCTGCTGAGTGCAGGGCTGCCCAGAGCCACGTCCAGCCTGGCCTTGAGAGGTCCTTGAAGCTTTGCCTTGAAGGTCCCTGTGGACAAGCGTTGGCTGTGTAAGGAGGGAGCTCAGTCCTCGTCTTGAAGCTCCCGAGTAACCTGTATCTTCTCTTTCTCCCTCCCAAAGAAGCGGGATGAGCGCAGTGTGAAGAGCACGGCCATCAGAGTGGTGGACTTCGGCAGTGCCACGTTTGACCACGAGCATCACAGCACAATTGTGTCTACCAGGCACTACCGGGCCCCCGAAGTCATTCTGGGTGGGTACCCCGTGGTCTCGCTGCGTTGGCAGCCCTGGCCCCTCGAGGGCACTGAGCGTTGCCTGCTGGATTAAGAAGCGTGGTCCTCCCATAGCATTCAGTAGCCAACCCTGGGAGTTCGGTAGTTTACCTTGGGAGATGAGAGTTGTTTCACTTTCATGCTCTGCAGCCCTATATTTGAGGTCGGGGGCAGGCAGAAGCGTAGAACTGGGTGTTGGGTGTTGCTGTCAGCTGGCATTGCCACCAGTGCATCAGGAGAGTGGCTGAAATGGGAACTGTTTTTCCGATTGTTTGCTATTGAAAGGGTGAGAGAGAGAAAGAAAGAGGGGGAGGATTTGGAATCTTGGGTCGTAACTGTATCTCTTCTTTAAAAACCATTTTTGTTTGTTTGTTTTTTAGAGCTTGGCTGGAGCCAGCCCTGTGATGTCTGGAGCATCGGCTGCATCATCTTTGAGTATTATGTGGGTTTCACCCTGTTCCAGGTGAGAACTGTGTGCTGTGTGGCTTCCTCACAAGTGGTGAAAGAGGACGCTGGCTGCTTCCCAGTGCAGCCCGGAGCCTCTGGGACCGATGGGGTTCCCTGCATCGCTGCAGTCTTGTAGAGATGACCGAGGTGTTGGCCATCAAAGGGCTTCTGAGCTGGGAATCCTCCAGGGGTGGAGGCAGAATGACTGGAATGTGTTCCATGCTTTTCCTTCACGTTTATCTCCCTCAGACACATGACAACCGGGAGCACCTGGCCATGATGGAGAGGATCTTGGGGCCAATTCCTTCTCGGATGATCCGGAAGACCAGGTGAGCGAGGCCTGCTGGGCTCCCCAGGCTTCCTGGCCCTTTCCTGTGTCACGCTTGGTGCTTTCCTTCAAGGGATCGAGCTTTGCAGCTGCCCGCTGAGTCAGCTGTCTGTGCTGCCACAGCGTCCTGAGTCACCCGTGCACCCCCTGGCGCTGCTGTGCCAGGGTTGGGTGCTTCTGCTGCACGATGTCTCGTGCTTGGGTGGCACCTGCAACTCGTTCCCACCTCTCCTCCTGACAGGAAGCAGAAGTATTTCTACCATGGCCGCCTGGACTGGGATGAGAACACCTCTGCCGGCCGCTACGTTAGGGAAAACTGCAAGCCGCTGCGGGTAAGGTGGGGTGGGTGGGAGCACCCGCTCGCTTCATCCTTTTCTCATTGCAGAGTTTTACAGTGCCAGCCCCAGTTCTGAAGATGGTTCCTGTGGGCAAGGTTAGGCCACTGAAAGGCTCAGACCAGTGTCTTCCTGAAGGAGCCTTGGCTGTCCCACACATAAACTAGGAAGACTGCAGCAGCCTGAGCTTAACCTGAAGTGGATGAGGAGGAGGAGGGCAAGGAGACTTCAGGAATTGCCTGGGAAGGAAAGAAGGGGGTTGGGGGGAAGGTTGCAGCTCAGCAGGTCCACGCTTTTCAAGTGGCCTGGAGATGGAGCTTAGGATCGGGGAAGGTCTGAGCGGACCTGTCCTCCCCCAGCTTAGCTTTCAGCCCCGCAGAGTGTACTGGGAGCAGCACGGGGAGCAGCATCCTTGCCCTCACCTCCCCCCTCTCTCTCTCTCTCTCTCTCTCTCCAGCGCTACCTGACCTCTGAGGCCGAGGACCACCACCGCCTTTTCGACCTCATCGAGAGCATGCTGGAGTACGAGCCGTCCAAGCGCATCAGCCTGGCTGAAGCCCTCAAGCACCCGTTCTTCGACGTGCTGGAGATGGAGCCGAGCGCAAAGATGTGGGACTCTAGCAGAGACATCAGCCGGTGACGCCACAGGTGCCAGCCTGCCCTCAGATTCTAGCCCCCGTGGAGGCCTGTGCGATTTCTATTCAGACATTTGGTGCTTTTCCTTTTTTTTTTTTTTCCTTTTTTTTTTTTTTTGATACATACAAATCTCCCTGGACGTGTTTGTAAAGCTGTTAATATGTGAGATACTGTAAATAGCCCATATTCTATATCGGCCTCTGAGCACCGCGGGCCCCACCTCCTGCTGCCGCCGTTGTCGGGGGGCGAGGGGGGGGGCCTGCATGTCCATACTGTAAATACCTTTGTTCACGTGTTGCTTTGTCTCCTGCTCAATCCCGCGCCCCTCCGTGTACAGATTCCAGGACTTGCAGCTCTCTGTAGCTTAATCTGTTTCCGTGTAAGTTATGAAACTGGTGGGACTGCATGGGAATTATTTTTTTGGATCGATGTCATAGCCCATCCTCGCACCAGAGTTTTATAAGGATTTTGTACAGTCTTTGTGGAGAAATAAATATGAAGTGAATAAACCTTCGGGGGCCGCGCGTGGAGGGGCAGCCCGCTCTCTTGGGGCTGTGATGGGGACAGACAGACAGACAGACACGGTCTGCTCCGTAGGAGCGCATCGCTGTGCTGTCGCACCAGCTGCCTCTGTCATCATGCAGAGGGATAAAGGCTGGTGGGGGGGGTGATGGGGGGTCATCTTTGTGCACCTGTGATCCTCAAGAGCTCCAGGTGGGAGCTGTGACCCGCAGCACCTGCCCAGCTCAGAAATGCGTGCCAAGGAATCAGCGTGGGGAAGAGCAGGTCCTGCTGTGCGCGCCCAGCGGGGCTGGGGAGCTGCACGGAGCAGTGCTAGCTGCAGCCTCCCTGCCGGAATTTGTAAAAAACAAAACACGGAAGCGCAGAACAGCGGCGTCCAAATTCTGAGCCCGCAGCTTTTAATGCAGGGGCGGGGAGCTCTGCCTGGGCTGCAGCGGGAGCTCCGATCTGGATCTGTGGGAGGTTCCTTTGTTCGAAGGCTGAGGAGGATTTTTATCCAGGAGCTGCAGATGCTGGGAATGGAGGCAGCTTCGGGCTGAGCTGTGGTGCTGCCGAGGGCCTCCTCGTGGGGCTGTGTTGGGATCAGGGATTCCTGTAAATAACGGCTGCAGGAGACGCCAGGTTTGGTTGCCCAAGCAGTTGTCACACCGCAAATTCCCCCTCGCTCCTTTTTGCATCCGCTGCGTCGCTTCGGGGCCCAGAGGAGCAGCCGCTCCCTCGTGCCTCCCCGGGGCTGAGGTCCGCTCGGGCCCGGAGCTGCAGGGCAGGAGGAGGGAGCACCCCGGGCCGCCTCGGTCCGATCCGGGCATCCACCTGAGCTTGGATACCCGCAGGAGGGAACGGCGTTGCGCTCAGCCCGGCCCTTGTTGTGCAGGCCCGGCGTCCCGGGGGGGGGGACATGGGCGTCCCGGGAGAACACGGGGAGCGAGCGCGGTGTCTCGGGATGGCAGCGGGGCCTGCCGGCGGCCCGCAACACGGAGTCGCGGTGCAGGAGCCAGGCCCCGGCGCAGCCGTTGCCATGGGAACGCGTTCCCAGAGGGCCGCGCGCTGGGGAAAGGGCAGAGAGACCGGAAGTGGAGGGGGGGAGGGAGAGCGGGCCCGCCGCCACGTGACTCTGGGCACGTGGTCGTGTCACGTGCTCGCCGTCGCCGACCCGGCCCCGCGCATGCGCAGTGCCCCCCGCGGTGCGGCTCTCCGGAGCCCCGAGCGGCGCCGGTGACGTCGGGGGGCGGCGGCCAATCGGCGGCGCGGGGCGGCGCGGCGGAGTCGGTGGCGGTTCCGCTCCCGGTCCCGGCGCGGCCATGGCCCATCACGGCGGCCCCGCGGTGCTCCCGGATAACCCCTTCCAAGTGCGCGGCCTTCCCCGACCCGCGTTGCCCCCCCCCGAGCTCCGGGCGCGGAGCTGGGCCGCGCTCCGGGCCCGGCCCCGGTGTCAGCTCCCGCCGCGTTTCTTGCAGGACCCCGCCGTGGTGCAGCACCGGCCCGGCCCCGAGAGCGCGGCGCTGGACGCCTATAACCCCTTCGAGAGCGGCGCGGTGAGCGGGGAGCGCGGCCGTGGCTGAGGGCTCCGGGGCCGGGGCCGCTTCCCGGTTGCCGTGTCCGGTGCTCCCCGGGCCCTTCACCGCCCCCTTCTCGCTCCCCCCGCAGCCGCCGCCGCCGTACTATGCTCCGGCCGGGGCCCCGCCCGCCTCAGCCGTGCCGCCGCCGCCGCAGGGAACCGCGCAGCCCCCGAGGAGACCGAGCCCCACCGAGCCGCGGAACTACGGCTCCTACGGGACGCAGGTACCGGGCCCGCGGCCGCACGGGGGAGGGGGCGGGGGGAGGAGGAGGAGGAGGAGGAGGAGGAGATGGGAGCTGAGCTCCGCGTGCTCTCCGCAGGCCTCGGCTGCAGCTGCCACGGCCGAGCTGCTGAAGCGGCAGGAGGAGCTGAACCGGAAGGCGGAGGAGTTGGACCGGAGGGAGCGGGAGCTGCAGAACGCCGCCCTCGGGGGCAGCGCCGGTGAGCGCCCGCGGGGCCCCGCTCCCCCCGCTCTGTCTCTCCCTGTGTCCCCTCCCTCGGCCCCTTCTCTCCGCCGTCCTCCTCCTCCTCCTCCTCATCCCCTTCTCTTCGCAGCACGAGCCAACAACTGGCCCCCGCTGCCGTCCTTCTGCCCGGTGAAGCCTTGCTTCTACCAGGACATCCCCGTGGAGATCCCCGCCGACTTCCAGAAGACCGTTACCACGATGTATTACCTCTGGATGGGTGAGGCCACGGGAGGTGGGGACGGTCCCTCGGGGTGGGGAGCGTTGCTCGGGCCGCCTGACCGAGGTCCTCTCTCTCAGCCAGCACCGTTGCCCTCCTCCTGAACTTCCTCTCCTCCTTGGCCTGGTTCTGCGTGGAGCCCTCGTCCGGTTCTGGCTTCGGCCTCTCCATCCTTTGGGCTCTTCTCTACACGCCCTGCTCCTTCGTCTGCTGGTATAGGCCCATGTACAAAGCCTTCAGGTGCGTCTGCTTGGGCTCACGGACAAGCAGAGCTGTGGGGTGGGATGTCTGCCCGCTCCGGGGCTTGTGGCTGGGGGAACCGGGCTCCTTGGTAGGGCAAGACCCTGCCCCGGGGGTTATCCCTGCCCCGGGGGTTATCCCTGCCCCGGGGGTTATCCCTGCCCCGGGGGCTATCCCTGCCCCGGGGGCTATCCCTGCCCCGGGGGCTATCCCTGCCCCGGGGGCTATCCCTGCCCCGGGGGCTATCCCTGCCCCGGGGTTATCCCTGCCCCGGGGTTATCCCTGCCCCGTGTTTCCTGCGGGTCCCGGGGGTCCGATGATCCCGCCTTGAGCTTCTTGTTGAGCGACAGATTGACTTGTGGCTGGGCCTGCTCTGAGGAGCTCACAGGAAGGCGTTGGGCTTTGCTGCTGGAGAGCCCCGTGCTGCCTTGTGCCTCCTCCTCCTCCGCTGGTGGCTGCGCGTCCGGGGCCCGCGCGTCGTCCTCGCTTTGAGGAAGGTTTGGGGGCCGTGCCTGACGTCGCCTCTCTCTTTTTTTTTTCCCCCCCCCCCCAGGAGCGACAGTTCGTTCAACTTCTTTGTCTTCTTCTTCATCTTCTTTGCCCAGAACGTGATGTACGTGCTGCAGGCGATCGGCATTCCCAACTGGGGCTTCAGGTACGCGCCGTGCCGAGCGTGGGGAGCGCTGGGGCCGCCCCGGGCTGGAGGAGGAGGCGGCCGGGGGAGGGCGAGCGCGCAGCGGCCGGCTCTTGTTCCGCAGCGGTTGGATCGTGAGCCTGACAGCGCTGAGGAAGAACAAGGCCGTGGCGGCGATGATGATCCTGGTGTCCTTGCTCTTCACGGCGCAGGCGGTGCTGGGCGTTTCCATGCTGAAAAGGGTGAGCGTGGGGAGAGCCCGCTCCTTCGGGAGGGCAGGGCTGGGCTCGGGGCTCGGCTCCCTCCTCCGCCGGGCGCCGGATGGAGCGCGCTCGCTGCTCCCTTCCAGATCCATTCCCTGTACCGCCGGACGGGCGCCAGCTTCCAGAAGGCTCAGGAGGAGTTTGCTGCGGGGGTTTTCTCCAACCAGGCGGTGCGCACGGCCGCCGCCAACGCCGCCGCGGGAGCCGCCTCCAACGCCTTCCGGGCGCCGAAGCCCCGGTGCCGAGGGCTCCACGTGGCCACGCGGCATGTCCCTGGGGACGGGACTGTTCCCGCCGGGCGCCGTAACCCGGGGGGGGGGGGGGGGAGGTGGGAGCCCGGGCTCTGCCCTCCCGCCTCGGCCGCTCTCTTCACCAAGAGGTAAAACCCGAGTTTGCACTTTTTTTCATTGGATCCCCCGCGCGTCTGCATCGGCTGCCGGAGGCCGCCTCGGCCCAGCGTGGAAGCGCTGGTGCCCGGATCGTCTGCTGCTCTCCCCCCCCCCACCTTTTTCTCGCCGATGGATGGAGGCTGTTGTGGTTCGGGCCGGGCCCCTTCCCTCCGCGGACCGGGGGAAGGAGCAGGAGGGGAGGTGGGCGCCTTCCCTTCCAGCACCGGGCGGTGGGAGCCTCCTCTCGGTGGGTGGCAGGGGCTGATAGGGCTGCTGCCCGCTCCTTCTGTTGCCCCAGATCTTTTTTTCCCCCCGCCCGGCGCTGCCGTGGGGCTCAGCGTTCCCACTGCTGCCCATGCCCAGCACACACAGGAGCCGGCGCAGCCCTGGGGGGGATGTGTGTGTGTGGGGGGGGTTCCATTCCTTCCCTTTGCAGCTGGACCCTCCGCTCTGCCCAGAACGCGTCCCTGCCTTCCCCGGGGGTGGCTCTGTCCCTGGGGGGGGCTGCGTGGGGAGGCCCCCCCCCCATTCCGTGCCCCCTTCTCCTTCGTGGTGCTGGGCTGAGCCTGCTCTGAGCGTGGGGATACGCTGGGCCGGGCAGCGGTGGTTCCTCCCTTCCACGTTGGTTCTTCATTGTGTTCTGCCTTGGGCCAGCGTCCCCCCCCCGCCCTGGGCACCCTGTGCTCCGTGCACTGTCTTTGAGCGGCTCCCCCCCCCCGGGGGGGCACTGAGCCGTTCCCCGTGTGCCCCCTCATCCTCAGTCCCTGCTGTTGCTGGCCGTGGGGTGGAGCCCCTGGCAGCAGTTGGGGGGGGGCTGTGAGTTGTTGTTTCTTGGCTGTTTTGGGGAGGGGGGGTTCAGTTCCTGCTGCTCCTGTGGGGGCTGAGGGGGTTTGTGCCTTCACCTGTGCCCGGTGGGGGAGGGGGGGTCCCCGGATCTCTGCCCCTCCCGGGTCCGCCGTGGGGTGACAGCGGCGGTTCACCC
>NC_034432.1:1311050-1312438 GCF_002078875.1 Numida meleagris | reverse complement strand
CCCGTCCCCAGCCCTGTCCCCAGCTCTATCCCAGTTGCTCCCAGCTCCATCTCCAGCCCTAACCCAGTTGCCCTGCAGCCCTGTTTGAGCTGTGGGACTGCAGCACCCCACGGACAGCCCTGGTCTCCCCAAGCCAAACCCAAGCCAGGTGGCGGAGGAAGAACCCCGAGGGCCGCCCCGTCACAGTGAACAGTTTTGGGGTTTTGGGGTACTCACCATCGAACCGCGCCAGCGTGCTGATGTCCGCCAGCTCCGAGGTGACGGGGGTGGCCTGCCGCACCTTCATGTTTGTTTCTCTGCGGGAAGGAGGCACGGTGTGGGGGGAGCTCCAGCCCAGCGGAGCAGCTCGTGGCCCATTCTCCTTCTCGCCAAGGCCGAGGACAGCACCTACCCGTCCAGCTCGGCGGTCTCTACGTAGCACAACCCATGGGGCTCGCTGCTGCAGAGGAGGAGGAGGTCAGCCTGCGGGAGAGACGTGCTGAAGGCTGCGCTGGCACTGAGCTCCCCTCCTTCTCGCCCAGGGAAGCCCCCCGCCCCGTGCTGCAGCCCTGGGGCCAGCAGGACATCATCACCCCTAGCGCCCACAAACCCCCACGGCTCAAATGCCGCCGCACAACTTCCACCCTCGGGGACATCCCAACCCCGGGAGGTGACAGCGGTCCACGTCCCCGCGCTGCCCAGGCAGCACCGTGCTTGTCTCGGGTGCCAAACTCACCGCCACGAACTGGTTGTTCTCCAGCTTGATGATGTCCCCAACGCGGACGTTCATCCACTGCTCCTGCCGGAGGCTGCAGGGGGACGGCGCAGCGGTGTCACACGGAGCCAGCGCTGCTTCCCCGCGCCGCAACACCCCGAGGCCGCCGCGTCCCTCCTCCTCCCCGTGACACTCACGCTCCGCCGATCAGCACCTGAGACTGCCGGTTGTTCACCTGGTTGTCGCTCTTATGGCGGAACTGGGCACAGGGGAAGGGACGGCGGCGTCAGCCACGCGGGGGACGGGGCCCCGCGTCCGCCCCAGGCCAACGCCGCGAGCCGGCACCGCCGCGGGGGCCACTCACGTAGTCGTCGGTGGCATCTTTGACGGCCGTGATGGTTAAGACGAGAACCAAAGGCACGATGGTGGTGAACCACGAGAGCGAGGAGATCTGCGGGATCAGCTGCGGACGGGGATGCGGAGTTACAGGGAGAGGGACGGCCCCAGCCCGCGCCACCCCCGGGGCAGGACGCTCCCCCACCTGCCCGGCCCCCCAGCATTCACCTGCAGGATGAGGAGGAAAAGGAAATAGGTGTTGGCCACTTCCTGGAACTGCTCGAAGAGGTTGACGGGCAGGAAGGTGACAATGTTGTACTTGGAGGTCTTGATGCAGTTGCTCTGGGGATGGAGCGGG
>NC_034432.1:1298690-1303826 GCF_002078875.1 Numida meleagris | reverse complement strand
GCACTCGGCTCCCAGGGCCCCACGGAGCAGCGGGGGGAGCAGCGCTCACCCACGAAGCGGAACTGGTTGGGGAACATCTGGAAGAGGCCGTCGCTGTGCATGGCGAAGAGAATGGCGAAGTAGGCGGCCAGGCTGCCCCAGATGAAGAAGTGGTTGATGGCGGTCCAGAAGCCCGTGTCCAGCCCGATCTGGGGGAGGAGGAGGCAGGTTCGGGGGGGCCACGGGGCTCCGAGCGGGGCCGTGGGGTGATGGAGGGGGGGGGTCCCCACCTGCACGCTGACGACGATGACGAGGGAGGTGGCGACGGTGACGGCGAAGGACTGGTAGTCGGCCAGCTGCGCCCCGTCGTCACGCGTGGCGTCGGCGAAGACGCCGTAGGGGATGAAGAACATGAGCACGGAGGTGTAGATGCCCTGGGCGATGCAGATGAAGAACTCGCGCTTGTTGAAGAGCAGGTTGAGCTGGCCAGGCTCGTACAGCTTGGGGTACTCCATGCTCCGCTGCTCCGGCACGTCCTGGGGGCACGCGGCACGCTGGCACCACCAGCACCCGGCGACCCCACCTCCCCCCCCCGGTGCTCCCCCCGGGCTCCCCCTACCTGATCGAAGACCCCCATGGCGAGCACAGGCAGCGAGGTGTAGACGATGTTGTACAGGGTGATGAAGTACTGATCATACACCGTCTGCAAAACGCGCCGGGCTCAGAGCGGTGCCCCCCCATCCCAACGCCCCACGCAGCCCCGTGGGTCCCCGAGCAGCGGGTGCTGCTGCCACCGCGTGGCAGCCGGGGGGACACGGAGACGTGGGGTGGATGGGGGGGGACAGGGATGGGGGGGGTTGCCCACACCTGCGCCGAGAAGCCGCAGAAAAAGCCGAACCAGAAGTGGACCATGGTGAAGGCGAAGTTCTTGTAGAAGAAGTAGCAGAGGAATTTGCACATGCGTAAGTAGGACCAGCGCCCGTGCACCAAGAGCAGGCGCTGCAGGAACTTGAACTGCGAGAAGGAGTAATCGGAGGCCAGCACCGCCTGGATGCCCTCCTGCCCGCTGATGCCCACCCCGATGTGCGCGGCTGCGGAGGGAAGAGGGGCACGGGGTGAGCGGCACAGGGACAGAGCGGCACCCCCAGCGGGGACGGGACAGCAGCAGGAGGGACCCGGCCCCTTCCCCTGCTCGCTGGGCCCCGGGACTCACTCTTGATCATGCTGACGTCGTTGGCCCCGTCCCCGATGGCCAAGGTCACCGCCTTCTTGTACTTCTTCACCAGCTCCACCACCTGCGCCTTCTGCAGGGGCGTCACGCGGCAGCAGATCACGGCCTTGCAGGCGCACGCCGTCTCCAAGAACTCCACCTCCATGTCTGCCTCCAGCGCGTGGGCCTGGGAGGGGAGCGTGGGGACAGGTGGGGCCAGACCCACAGACAGAGGGGGACCAGACCCACGGCCGGCAGGGCGTCGCATCCAGCTCGTCACTCCCCGCTCCCTACCAGGCTGTGCCCGTTGATGACCAGGGCGTATTCGCCCGCGATGGCTTCCAGCACGGAGGTGAGCTTCGAGGAAGAGAGTTTCTCCTGGTAGGAGAAGCCGTTGCCCATGGAGCGTGATCCGTCCATCATCTTCTCCCGGGCTTTCCTGAGAAGTGAGAGAGGGGCCGGGGTGGGGGGTCCGCTCAGAGTGCCCGAGCACCCCCAGCTCTGGGGCACAGCCCCACAGCTCCGTCCTCACCTGAGCTCCTCGCGCACCTCCAGCACGGTGTGGCCCGTGACCACGAACACCTCTGTCATGTCATCCGTCAGCATCTTGCAGGAGTAGCCGATGTTCACCGCTGTTTCTGTGGAAGGGGAACCCGGGGCTGGAGCCAAGGGGGAGCGCGTGCCCCACATCGCTGCCCTCGCAGACGGGACCCGACCCACGAACGCCCTCGTCTCCAGCAGCGCCGTGCCTCACCCTGCTTGTCCCCCGTCAGCACCCAGATCTTGATGTTGGCCAGCGTCAGGATGGCGATGGTTTCGGGGACGCCCTGCTGCAGCTTGTCCTCGATGGCCGTGGCTCCAAGCAGCTGTGGGACCCGGCCAGGTTGGGGGGCTCAGCGCAGGCCGCCCCCGGCCACCCCCTCCCCATGCCCCCAGCCCACGCACCGTCATGTCTCGCTCCACCTCGTCGTAGAGCCGGGCCAGGCGATCCTCGCGCGCCTCGGGGGCTCCGCTGGCGCGGCGCAGCCGCTCAGCCCAGTCCTCGTAGTAGCTCTCCTCCAGGTCCTTGCAGGCCAACACCAGCGTCCGCAGCCCCTCGCCGGCGTACTCCTGCGAGCAGCCAGAGCTGGGCACAGACAGACCCCAGCAGCGTTCCCACACCCTGATCCCCCCGGGACGCAGCCCCCCAGCCCTGCCCGCAGCCCCCCCACCCTGCTCACATTCAGGTGGTCCGTGGTGACATTGGTCAGGTCCTGGTTGGCGGGGTGCAGGCGCTCCAGCAGGATGGTGTCGGCGCCTTTGCAGTACAGCCGGATCTTGCCCTCGGGGCTGCGCACTGCGGGGAGGAGGGGACAGGCTGCCAGGCTCAGGGGGTCCCCCTCCGAGCCCCAACCACATCCCTGCAACGTCTCCGCACCCTGGGGGGGCTGGTCCCCAGCACCAGGCCGAGCCCGAGCTGCCCAGCCCCACTGCAGCCCACCCCCAAACTCCCCAGCCCCGTGCTCACCGATGACGGACATGCGCTTGCGGATGTTGTTGAAGTCCAGGATGGCCAGCAGCTGGTAGGTGATGGCTCGGCCCAGCTCGTGCACCGTGATGGTTTTGGGCGTGCGGGACCGGAACACGAAGCCGAAGTTCCTGGCAGCCGTGACCAACGCTCCCTCGTCTGGGGACTGCGCCTTGTAGTACAGCTCCCCTGGGGACAGGGGACAGCAGGGGCTCAGCGCCACTTCCTGCGCCGTGCGGGCGGCCCTGCCCTCCTCGCCCACCTTCACTCTTCTCCTCGGACATGACGGTGTGGCAGAGCGAGAGCAGGCGGAAGAACTCGTGCACGTGGGGGTCCCCCAGCTGGACGGCCTCCAGCAGGCTGGGGTCCCAGAACTGGAACCCCGGGTCCGCCAGCGGGTTGAAGGAGAAGTCAACGGGCTCCGGCCTCTGGCAGGGATCGAGGAGGGGTCACCCCACGGCACGTGGCAACCCGCAGCCCAGGGCTGGGCGCAGCGCCCTCACCTCTCCCAGCTCCACCTTGTGACCCAGCACGTCCTGCACGTCGCCTGCAAACGGGGACGCGGAGTGAACCAAGGGGCCGAGCACCGTGGCCCCGCTGCCACCCACACCCAGGACTGCCACAGCGCTGAGGTGGGACCCCCCCAGCCACCCCCCAGCAGCCCCAGGAGGAGCAGACGGATGCCCCAAGGCAGGAGGGGCGGCGGGGCACCCACACCTCGTGGGACACCCGGCGCGTCCCCCGCGCTCACCGTAGCTGTGCCCGTTCACGGAGCACTTGCTGAAGACCATGATGTTCTGGGTGAGGGTGCCGGTCTTGTCGGAGAAGATGTACTCCACCTGCCCCAGCTCCTCGTTCAGGGTGGTGGTCCGAGCCTCGGCCGGCGTCCGGCGCTTGGCGCAATACATCTTCTTGTCCCAGTTGATGAAGTAGCTGTGCCCGAGGCGGATCACCTCCACGCTGCAGGGGGGAGGTGGGGAGAGGGGTCAGCAGGCAGAGCAACGCGGCGCTGAGACAGTGAGGGGCACACGCAACCCCCCCACGCACACCCCCAGCACCCCGGGCTCCCCAGCACCCACTGCCCCGCGCCCTTCCCCAGGGCTGAGCTCGCACCCACGCCTGCCAACAGCCACCGCCACAGCTCCGGATGCGGGGCCGGGACTGCAGGGCTCCCCGAGCATCTCGCACACCTGCGTGCCCCCAAAACCGCCCCCCCCAGCCCCCAGGGCAGACAGCAACGAGCTAGTGGGAGGGGTGGGGGTGACACGTTCTTACCTCGGGGCTAAGGGTGACAGAACCCATGCTGGGGAACGAAAAGAGAGAGAAATTAAAAGAGAGAGAGAAGGGGACAGTGCAGGAGCCTGGGAGCTGCGGGAGGGCAGAGCAAAATAACCAGCGTGCAGCCAGGGCAGGGAGACAGGAGCAGCCAGACAGACGCAGCCGGGGGGGCCACGGACCCTGGGGGTCTCAGGCCTTGGGGAACCCCCAGGGCAGATGCAGCCCATCTCCAGCAGAGCAGCCCGCACCCGTCCCGCACACGGCCCCGCCCCGGGGTCCCCATCCCCTCCTCCCCTCTCCAGAGGACCCCCTGATAGCGGAGCCCACCCCTCGCACCCCCCCCAGCCCAGCCCCACGGCCCCGCCCTTACCTCACGTAGAGCGAGATGGGCACCACGGTGTTGAGGATGATGATGTAGGACCAGAAGGAGAGGAAGCCGGAGAAGACGGCGCTGTGCACCCCCTCGTCCCACGGCAGGTAGATCTGGAAGCAGACGCCCACCTCGTGCTCCCAGATGGCGTTGCCGATGGCCAGGATCACACCCATGCACACCAGGAACCCAAAGATCTGGGGACGGGACGGGACGTGAGCCCCAGCCCGGCGGTGACGCGCTCCCCCGGAGCCGCATTCCGCGCACCCAGAGCACCAGCGTGTTCATCAGCCGGTCGATGCTCGTCCGCTTGAATTTGGTCCGCCCGCTGTTCTGCATCAGCTTCGTGTCGGGACCTGGGCAGAGGGAGGACATCAGCGTCCCCCCCTCCCCCCAGTCCTGCAGCACGACGCTGCCCGGCCGCCCAGCCCACCTGCGAAGACGACGAGGCCGAAGCACCACTCGGTGTTGCGCAGCACGCAGCCCCGCAGCAGCATGTTCTGGTTGCTCAGGGGGTATTTGTTCTCCTTCCAGTACAGCGTCCCACTGAACTTGTCCAGCTTGTTGTTGGGGGGCTCGCAGATCACCTCGCCTGGGCGCAGAGGACACCTCAGCTCAGCTCATGCACGTGTCCAGCTCCATCCCAGCTGCTCCCAGCTTCATCCCCAGCCCTGTCCCAACTGCTCTCAGCTCCATCCCCAGCGCTGTCCCCAGCCCCGTCCCCAGCCCCGTCCCTGCTCCATCCCAGCTGCTCCCAGCTCCATCCCCAGCCCCATCCCAGCTCCATCCCAG
>NC_034432.1:1291094-1295683 GCF_002078875.1 Numida meleagris | reverse complement strand
GGTCGTCCCCCGCCCCCGGCGCGGTTTCCACGGGGCCGTCAGTGCTTGGTCTGCCTGCGCTCTCGTCCGCCGTCCTCCTCTTCCTCGGGGTGGTGGAAGGCCACGAAGAGCTGGTAGAGCCCCGTGCCCAGCGCGGCCCCCACCAGCGGGGCCACCACCGGCACCCACCACCACGCGCTGCCCCTGCTGCGAGCGGGGCCGTGGGCTTGGGGCGATCGAACGCGGCCCCCCCGGCCCCGCGCCCCGCACCCACCTGAACACCTCGGTGCCCCATCCCGCCGCCAGCGTGAAGAGCCGCGGGCCCAGGTCCCGCGCCGGGTTCATGGGGCTGCCGCAGTTGGAGCCCATGGACACCTCGATGGCGAGCACCAGCAGCGCCACGGCCACCGGCTCCAGGCCCCGCGGCACCGCGCGGTTGCGGGTGTCGGTGATGGCCAGGATGCCCACGATCAGCACCGCCGTGCCCAGCACCTGTGGGCAGCGCGGCCTCAGCTGGGAACCGTGTGGGGCCGTGTGGGGCTGCGGGGCCGGCACCCACCTGGTCCAGGAAGCCATTGGGGAGGGACAGGTGCTCGGCGGGGTACGTGGCAAAGATGGAGGCGGTCTCCCGGGGCCCGGAGGCCGTGAGGGTCCCGTTGCTGTAGGACCAGATGGCGTCTGCGGGGCAGAGCTGTGCACCAAGCTGAGCCCCCCAGGCTGTGCGCCCACCCCACGTCCCCGCCGCGGGCTCTGCGTACCGTAGTACAGAGCATAGACGGCTCCGGCGGCGATGAAGGACCCAAAGGTCTGCACGGCCACGAAAATGGGGAACTTCCACCACGGGAGCTGCCCCAGCAGGGACATGGCGAGGGAGAAAGCCGGGTTCAGGTGAGCCCCTGCGGCAGGGCAGGAGAGGAGCTGGGAGCGGTGCTGGGGGCGCGGAGCAGAGCCCCCCACCGAGCTGCAGAGCCCCCAGCCTCACCAGAGACCCCCCCCGCTGTGTAGATGGCCACCATGACGGCCAGCGCGCCCGCCAGTGAGGAGGTGATGATGTTCCCCTTGGTCCCGGAGCTGGTGACCATCTGCGCCGCGCCGCCCAGCGTGATCAGCTGCAGGAGAAGGGACACGGCTGCACCCAGCCCCAGGCTCAGCCCCCATGCAGCGCCTGCTCCCCACCGCAGGATGGGTGCAGGGCAACACGGAGCCGAGCGCCGCTCTGGTGCCTCTTCCCGTGCAGTCTCTGTGGTTCTGCCCACGCCCACTGCCCGGCTCCAGCTCTCCATGCAGGACGGGGTAGCAGGGAGGCAGTTAGTGCCGTTGATCACGTACTCGGTGATGAGTAAAAGAAATTATCAGCAACTGAGTCATATGCCGCTGCAGGGAGACCTCGGGGCTGGGGGGCACTGGCGGCCAACGTTCACCGCCGCCGGTTCCGGCCCCAAGGCCGCAGAGCCCAACCTTTGGCTGCCTTGGGGCTGGAGGTGTGAAGGCACGCACCGCCCAGCTCCGTGCACACGCGGCAGCACCCACAGCCTCATCACAGAGCAGCAGCAGCAAAGGGTGAGCTGGGCCGTGGTGAATCGCAGCGTGGGTCCAAGCCAGGGGTGAGGGGGTTCGGGGTCACCGTGGTCCCAGCACAGACCCCCACCCCGGGCAGCCCCAGGCACAGCACAGCTGCAAGGCTGTGGGACCCCAGTGGCGGCCACCCCGTGCTCCTCCCATCCCCTCCCCCCCGCCGCCCCCTGCCCCGCTCACGATGAGCACGAAGACAGCCAGCAGCTCGGCCAGGCACTCTCGCGCCAGCTGGTTCCGGATGCAGAGCAGCGCTCGAGCCCTCTTCAAGAAGGACGCGTAGCCCATGGCGCCAGCCGGGCAGTGGCACTGGCTGTTTTGCTGCCTGACTTTATGAGCCCCAGGCTGGGGTGGGTGATAACACGCAGACTTTAAACCAATCAGGGCCACGTGCTGCGGTGGGGAGTCACCTGGCAGGGACCAGAGTCCCGCGTGGGGCCGTGGGCAGCGGCTGCGTCCCCGCTCCCACCCATCCCGGAGGATCTCCTCACCCACATAGTCCTGTGCTGCTCCACGTCCTGGTGTGGGAACTGCCCATCTGGAGAGCCCCTCATTCCCTGCCAGGTCCTGGCCCAGCCACGGCACTAATGAAAAGCCCTTGGAAAGGCTCCCAGGCCTTGAGAGCGCCCGGGGGAGGTGTTAGCGTGACGCTGGGGAGATGAAGTGGGAAGGAGGGCAGGCAGCACACGTGTACACCCCCAGAACTGCAGCGGGATCCCCACCTCCAACCGCGGCGGTCCCAGCGCCCCGAGGAGCCGTGCACGTTGCCATTAGCATAAATAGACTTTATTTCTCTGTACACATACACACGCTCACCCCCACGATGCAGTGGTGCCGCAGTGGGGGGCAGCCCCCAGCCCATCCCCTGCAGGCTGGCAGGACCGGCCCCACCTGCACAGAGCAGGGGCAGTGAGAGGGGGCTGCCTTGCACCGCCCACCCCCACGCGGCAGGGCAGCCCCCACCCCGCACTCCTCACACAGCTACCGGCTGGAGAACCAGCGGCGGAAGAAGCTGCCCAGCAGGGACGAGGAATCGCTCTGGGGAGGAGTGAGGAGCTCATCGCGCTGCGGCCACGTGCCCGCGAACTGCGCCAGCTCCCCTGCGGAACAGCGGGGGCTCAGTTCACAGGGCACTGGAGTGCTCCCCTCTGCCCCCCCTCAGCCCCCCACTCACGGTCATCCATGTTGAGCACCTCCTCCCGGTAATCCTTGCTCTGCCCATCCTCCTTGGTGGTGGTGATGAAGGCCTGGTCCCCCCTCCGGCGGGTGACAGTTGTCTCACGGTGGCCCTGGCTGTCCTGCACCGTGCGGCGCTCCTCCACTGCCTGCGGGGGAATGCACCGTGACACAGGGCCCACCATCCTCACAGCGGGGAAAGCCTTCTGGCACTTAAACGGGGCTTAGAAACAGGAGGAGAGGGACCGTGTACGAGTGACAGGACAGGGGAATGGCTTTGAACTAACAGAGGGGAGATTCGGGTCAGATGTGAGGGGGAAATTCTTTCCACAAAGGCAGCAAGGAGCTCACACTGCTGCCCAGTGAGTGCCCCATCCCTGGGACACTGAGCTGCTGGGGGGCAGCCAGGACATGGCAGGGGTGGAGCGGAGGGGTCCCTTCCAACCCAACCGTGCAGTGATCCCCTGGCTCTGTGATCTTTAAGGCCCACCCCAACCCAACCATCCAACCACCCCGCAGTTCTACGACCTCTGAGGCCCCTCCCAGCCCTCCCACGCTGCTGCGTGGCTCAGGGCCGGCACTCACTCCATCAGGGAGTGTCACTGTGGTGACGGAGACGCTCTGGAAGTAGGAGCGGGGCGCAGGCTGCTGGGGCCGCAGGATGGTGCCCAGCCCCGCCGAGGACACCTGGGAGTCCAGGTCTGCGGGAAGCAGCAGTGAGCGTGGGGCCGGGGGGGCTGAGCCCAGACCCCACTCCCCAATTGCACCCACCGCCGTCCTCCTTTTGGCCAGGTGCGGTCGGGGGGGGCTCCTCCAGCTGTAGGGCAAAGCGGGGCGGTGAGCGACGCCCGGCAGGGACCCGACCACCGCTCCCCCCCCCCCCCCGCTCCCACCTCACCCACCGCCGGGAGCGGCTCCCACGGCCGGGCCGGGCCCTCGGGATCCTTCAGCATGGAGTCGCGCAGCGGCCGCCCCGAGCCGGGGCCGGGCAGGGGGGGCTCTCCAGGAAGGGCCGGGGTCAGCCCGGGTCTGGACGCCCCGCCGGGTCGCTCCCAGCCCCGTTCCTCCCCGAAGGGCGGGGGCAGCCCGGCCCAGCCCCCCCCGAAGGCGCCCAGCAGCTCGCCCATGTCCCGCAGCAGCTCCTCGAAGGCGCCGCCGGGGCTGAAGCCGAAGTTGAAGGCGAAGTCATCGGGAGGGCGCGGCCCGGGGGGACCCGCGGCTTCGTCGTCGTCGTCCTCCTCGTCCCCGTCCCACGGCGCTCCGAACAGCGGATCTCGGGGCCTGCGAAGCGCGGCGCTCAGAGCGGAACACCGCGAGAGGAACGGGATGTACCGGGGGGTGACGGGGCAGAGCCCGGTACCTGCCGCGCCCCGGGAAGCCGAAGAAGCCGCGGAAGGCGTCGTAAAAGCTCATCGCGCTCCGGCCGCAAAGCGCCGCCGCCTCCCGCCGCGACCGGGCCGCTGCCGGAAAGCGCCGCCGGCCGTAAAGCGCCGCGGGGTGTCGCGAAGCACTGCGCCGTAAAGGACAGCTGTGTGCCCCGAGGCGCAGGGCAATACAGCGCCGCGGGCTGTCGTGAAGCGCAGGGCCGTAAAGCGCTGCAGGGTGTCGTGAAGGGCCGGTGACATGTGCGGTGCTGGGAACACGGGGACAGGGTAGGGACGGAGGAACTGAGAGTGAAAGCGATCCCAGAGAGGGGAAATAATCCTGGAAAAGTGTGTGTGTCTGTGTGGGGGGGGGGGGGGCAACGCCCAGGCTCAAAGCACTCCAAATACCACACAGCACTTTGTGACCTTTATTCTCTTTAGGAAGGAGCCCGCAGCTGAACTGAAAAATACAGGATCTGGACTGCATAGAAAAAAAAA
>NC_034432.1:1268022-1290620 GCF_002078875.1 Numida meleagris | reverse complement strand
AAAAAAAAAAAAGAAAAAATACAAATTCTATATTACATACAACAGGAAAGGTGGCTGAAAACAGACAACGCGGAGCTGCCCGCCCTGCCCTGCCCGGGGCCGGCGCTGCCCCTGGGGGATGATGCTCTCTCCTCCCGCATCTGTCGGCGTCGCTTCGTGGGGTTCTCGTCGGAAGCAAGTGGTGGGCCGGGGCCGCCCCGCTCAGTTGGTGCCCCAGCTGTAGCTGTTGTAGGCGGACTTGTTGGCCTGGGATTTCTGGGGGATGGAGCTGCCTTGGCTGCGCTGCCCGGAGCCGCTCTGCGGGGAGGGGGCAAGGGGTAGAGGCGGAGGGTTAGCAGGGGGAGCGGGCGCCGGGCTCGTCCCAGGGGTCCCATCCCAGCAGCACCGCTGGGTGACACCGGCACCGCCGTCCCCTCGGGGTCGCAGAGCGCGGCACCGCGCCGCCGGCCACCCCCCCCTCGGCACCGGGGGCAGCGGGGAGGGGGAGAGAGGGGAAGGGGTTGAGCACGGAGTGTGTGTCTGTGCGCGCGGCTGTGTGTGTGTGCACATCCTGACTGCGGGCTCTCTCCTCGCCTGGCGGGGCCACGGGGAGAAGGAGGGGGCTACGTGAGCCTGGGGGGCCTTAGGGGCGGGGAGAGACCCCAGGGCAAGTGCAATGCATTATCAGAGAGGTTCATTACCTGATCTTCCTGCTGGCGTTGGCAGCACAGTATCATCTGCAAATATGGAAGCTGTTGCAGTACCAGGATATGTAAAATAAAGGGACAAACTATGACAATAGAAATCCACGGTTAGACCTGCAAGCTACGGCGGGGTCGTGGCTGTGGCGAGGAGCTCTGCCGGCCTGCGGAGCCGCCACTCCGAGGACCGGGAGGTCAGGACGGACCAGGCGTGTCTGCGTGCAGGGGCACTACCCGACCGTACCTGGTACAGCCCGGCAGCAAGGGGCTGTGCCGAGTACCCCCCAGCGGAGCGCACCCCGGGCCTTCCTCACCTCGTCCTCATCGGCCCTGTGTGTATGTGCATGTGCGTGTCACCGCGTGTCCGCATGTGTCCGCTGCGGGGCGTGAGGGAGGGAGGGAGAGGGGGGGGGCCGGGGGAGCGAGAGCCCTAGAGATGCCCCATGGAGGGGTACGGAGACCCCCGGGGTCGGGGGGGGGGCTGCTTACCTGCCCGTCCTGCTGCAGGTGGTGGTGGAGGATCTGTGAGTGGGGCTGCTGATGCGGGGTCAGGATGTGCATGAAGGGGGTGGGGGGGTACGCGGCTGCCGTTGCGGGGTTGATGGGGCCGCCGCTGCCCAGCGCTGAAGGCAGGTTGAAGGAGGCTGCCGGGGTTCCAGTGTGAAATCCCTGCTTCTCGAAGGATTGCTGAGGAAAGGAGGAGAGCAGAGTGAGGGCCGAGCACCGGGCTGAAAAACCCCACGCCCCTTACCCACGTAAATCTTGGGCCAGGCAGCCAGCGTCTGGTGCAGAGAAGGGAGCGATGCTCTACCCGCCACCCTCCCCAGGCTCAGAGTTGCTTTAAATTTAGGAAGGGCCACGTGTTTCCCTCCTCCCTATCCAGCTGCTCCAAGGTCAGGCCCCTCCTCACAAGGGAGGCCACGTTCCCCAGCAAAGCAGCACACAGCTGGCACCCACCTACCTGAGTTTTGGAGTAGACAGAGCCCGAGATGTCCGGCACGCCTGTGTTACTGGATGTCACAGATACACCTGGCAGAAGGAAACACGAGTGTCAGGGCACAGCAGCCAGCACTGGGGGTCAAGGAGTGGCCTGGAAGTCAGGTGAGGTTTGGAGACAACACCCAAGGAGCAGAGCTGCAGTATGCCTGTACAAGTGCCAGTTCTCTTGCTGTGCTTAGCACCAGCTTCCGAAAGTTTCCAGAAACAAGTTTAGGAGCCCGCTGCCATCCAGAGATGCACCTTTTCCCCCAAAAAGCACAGAAAACAGCAACTCGAAGTGCCAAGAAGGCGCAGCAGGCAGGTGATGAAACCAACCCCAGCAGGAAGGGCTGAGAGCTCCTCGGCCACAAAACAGGCAATGGCATGTGAGGGTGACCCGACTCGAGCACTGCTTTCTTTCTAGGTTACATCAGGTGACCTGTTGCAGAGCTGTGGTATCTTTGTGATGAGAAAAAAGGAGTTCGAAAGGGCTCTAATGCAGTGGGAAAAGGCACAGCTGGACTCTCAAGGCCGTCAGGCAGAACCAAAGCAGGCCCTTCACAACCAGCCCAACACTGAGCAGTGAAATCCAAGGCATGCAGCAGGTTCGCTGCCACAGGTTTCCTCTTTGAATCATGATGGGATGCTTCTCTGAACACCACACCACGCACAGGAGCCAAACTCAGTCCTAGGAGCAATCCACCAACTGATATATGCAGTAAAGGAATAAATTCAGAGGTTCCAGCTCTGATGCTGAGTGAAGGCCCCGGTGCCCTTGCACGGCCAGTGAGATTGCCAACGAGCCCTGTCAAAAAACCAACCCTGCTGAGCAGCAAGATGCTCCTGCAGGTCTCTTACCAGCGCTGTATCCATGAGAGCCATAGCCACTGGGCTGCTGGAAAGGGGTTGCTGATGCGTTGACGCTGACATTCACACCATGCTGCTTGGAAGAGGTAGGAGCAACCTAAGGAAAGGAGAGGGGCAGAGTGAGAAGAGGCTGTGCTGCGTTGTTCTGCCGAGCCAAACCCCACGTCCTGCCACAAGGGAACTCACAGGGAACACGGCGGGCCCGTACTGGAAGGTGCTGGGGAGCCCCGGTACCCCTGTGTAGTACGGCAGACTGGTGTAACTGTAGCCAGGAGGCAGCGCTGGGTTCAGGAACGTCTGCTGCGTGGTGTGGTGGGTCTGGGTCTGGCTCTGCTGAGGCTGCGCCAAAGTCGTTGCAGGAGCAGGGGAAGAGGCATCGCCTCGACCGAATTTTGTTAAGTCACCTGCAGCAGAGAGGGAAGGAGACTGAGGGACAGGCACGCCAGCTCCTGCACTCTAGCTCAGCCCGCAGGGCATGCAGCCACTGCCATCAGCACTGAACCAAGCCCTCTGCTACAGCAGAAGCACCACGCTTTGAGCCCTCAGCCCCTGCATGAAGTGCCAGGTGAGGTGACACAGCCACTCTGCCAACTGCTGCCCTTGCACCGCAGCAGGACTGAGGACCCGAGTAGCGGGCTGGGTGCTGCAGTGCCTGGTGCTGCCTACATCCAGCCCTGCACAAACCCCACCATCAGCTGCCGGGTGCTGCAGCAAGCCCCAGGCTCCCTCTGCGCATCCCAGTCACCTTCAGCACCCCATCCACAGCCCCACAGAGCGGGCAGCCCGGGGGCCCTGTCCTACCAGCAAACAGCTCCCACGGAGGAGCAGAGCCAAGCATCCTCCAGCTGAGCATGTGTGAATGGCCCCTTTCTACAGGCAGGGCTCTCACCTCCCTCTCTCTTGCCTGGTGGCACTGACCCAAAGGCTGCAGAGGTCCAGCAGCCCACAGGGAAGCATCGCTTCCTCTCCCCAGCCCGCGCTTGGCGGCGGGGCCGAGGCAGCCTCCCTCTACTCCTCTATGGGAGCACCTGCTTGGCTCTCCCGTGCAAACACTCTCCCCATTCAGAGCTCACACAGTAAGCCAGTGAATTTCTCAGGGCCGCCCCAGCTCAAAGGCAAGGCCGGGGCAGCCACAAACATTAATTATCACCAATGTTAAGTGGGCAAATTATGCATGCAGCCGTCGTGAACTCTGAGCTTGGGATTTCGGCCCCAGCGTGCTGGGCCAAAGCACTTCTGCACAAATGAGCTCCTGCTGAAGCAGGGAGGAAGCAATGCTGGAAAAGGAGAGAGCCACCAAGCACAACAGTTCCTTAAGCACACAGAAGTTCAGAGCAACTGCTGCTCACTGCCCTGCTCCCCTACCAGAGTACGGATTGCTGCTCAGGCTGCCATCTCTTCCAGTCAGTGGGGTGGTGGGTGTAGGGAATGGGATGCTGTAATAATCCTGAAGGATAAAAGAAAGGAGAAGACATTTTATGAGCTCTGCCCTAAGATGCAAAGCAGTTCTGCTCCGAAAAGCAGGGATTCCAGCCACCAGGTATGTCAGAGCACGGCAGTTCAACCAGTCACATGGAGGCTGATCTCAGCCTGCAGCAACCCCAGGTTTTTCTTGCATGCACCGTCCCCCTTGCCTGGCTACGGGAAGAACCAGACAAGGTCTACTGGTATGCAATCCCTGAACTGCTTGGACTTTCCCCACCACTTCACAACACAAGGGACAGCGTCCTGCTTTCTAAATAGAAACCATTCTCAAAGTATTCAGTTACTGCCCCTTTCAAGGATCAGCTCTGCAATTGCTCCTCACGCCGCTGTTGGACAGAACAGCTCTGCTTGCCGCAGCTCACACGTTCCTCAGCCCTACCACCACTGATACTGCAACCTGAACAACTGCTGCTGTGAATTCCCAAGTGCCAAGGAGCAATTCAGCGCCCTGCTGCCAAACAGGGGTGTCCCTTCAGCTCCCAGCTGGGGGAGCCTGCTGCCAGCGCTCTGCCTGTGCCAGTCCTCAGCACTCACCAGTGGGAATCTCGTCTGGAGCATTTGCAAGTCATCATATCCATACACCTGTGGCTAGAAAAAGAGCAGGAAGTGATGTTAGAGACATAGTGCAGATAAAGTCACTTATCTAATTTACACCCAACATTCAGGTTAGCGTCAGATAAAGCTGGAAGCAGAAGATGAAGGCCCACACCGTTATCAAGGTGGAGGCAGCCAGCAGCCACGGCTGCAAGGCTGGCACTGCCAAGAGATTCTCCGAGCTGCTGGGAGGAAGAGAGCACCAATGTCTGACACCGCTGCTTCAGACAGCAGAGGCATCCAACAGCTCTTCTCCAGAAGCAATTGCAACACAAATCTGTCTCCAACTTCAGAAGAAAGCCGTGACACCGCCCTAGACTCTGTGGCATTGCTTCCCTTGTTATTTGTCACACCGCGCTGCTAATGCAGCTCCACGCTTTCATGAACCTCTGACCAAAGGGCTGCTCCCTAAAGGCTGTGATGGAAAACAGCAGGCCCAAACTCTTCCCATCCGAGGCCGGCCTGATGCTGCCATTTTTTGGTCACACTGTGAACCAGCTTCAATCTCTCCCCGCCAGCTGAAGACGGAGCTAGGAAGGAGCGAGCGCCACGACGCTGCCGAGAGCCGGGGCTCCCACTCACCGGGTAGGCATGTAGCAATCCTGGAGCCATGATGTACGGGTTAGGCAACAACGGCGGGACTCCAGGGGGGAGGTTGGGAGGGGCTTTTCCTGCAGAAGGTAAAGAAAGGGAAAGTCACGCATTGAAGCCAACAGCAGGAATTGCTTCCTTGAGCCTCTCCCCAGTTCAGCGGCACCCGGGGAAGCACCTGATGTCGTTGCGACGGAGCTGCGAGTCGAGGCCGTCACCGTGGAGTTACTGCTGAGGCTGAGGCCCAGGCTGCTGACGCTGCTGAGGCTGGATGAAACGCTTACGACCGGCGGGGCAGCCGACACCGTGCTGGAGGAGGTGGAGAAAGTGCTAGCAGAAGAATGGAGGCTCGCTTCACTCTCCACACTTGTGTGCTGGGGAAGGAAAGGAAGAGTTAGGGGAGCAGGCCGACGTAACTGGCTGCAGAAATATTGCAAAGCACCGCTCTGCTCTGCCTGCACACACGTTCCCGAGAGCCTGCAGTGAACCCGGCTGCTGCAGGCTACAAAGAAACCTGCTCTGCATCTGGCTTCAGTCCAGAGACCTGAGAGCAGCCAACCCGGAATGCTTCCAAACTCACGCAGCTGTGTCCCAACACGTGCCTGCTGGGAGCAGCAGGGCTGCGCAGCACGCTTGCAGCAGGGAGGTTTATTCTGCTGCAGAAGCCAGCAGCACACAGCTCAGCTGCAGGAGCTGCAGCAGCGTGTTTGAATGGTGCCATTCCATCAGCTGTGAGTCTGCTCTAGAACCCGGTTCCAACTCTGGGGCATTTTTTAATAACTACTACAGGCTCGAGTGAAGCTGCTGTTATGTCTGATGCAGGCAGGGGGTCAGAAGCCTTCAGCCAGAGCCCAACGGGCAGAAACAGAGGGGTGCACAGTGCTCGAGCAGACCCAGGCTCACCAGAAGAGTTGATGTTGATGTTCGCCCAGAGGATGTGGATGAGGACAGACTGTTCTGCTGGGTGGGTAACGTACTGCAGAAAGAAGAGAGAGGCTGTTAAGCCAAGGTGCAAGAACCTCTGCTGGTAGCATCAGGCCAGCTCTCCTTCCCCACCTAACTCTCTAAAGTGAAGAAGTTCATCCCCTGAGCAGCCGCCATTCACATTCAAGAAACCCACGAGGCTTGCGCTACCCTGAAGGAAAGGGCTTGTCTGCTTCCTGAGAGGAAGGAACTCCCACAGCACAGCCACTCCTCTCATCTAGCTCTGGATATTTACATGTTTGTTGCTGGGGCTGCAGCAATAGCCAAGCAGCTCCAGATGGACCCACACCTCCCCCGCAAGGAGGCACCTTTGGGTAGGACTAACCGCCTCCACGCCTCTCCCCCATCCCCACTGCGTGGAGCCTACCCAAGACACACTTCTTGCCCGCTGGATCTCCGCTTCCCTGGGCTCACCTGCTGAGCTGGGTGGTGGTGGTGCTGGGCAGCTCCTCGCTGTGGCTCAGGCTGCTCAGAGCCGTCGAGTGCTGGCTGGCTGTGCTCAGCAGCGACGCCGCAGACACGCCGTCATTGAGAGGCGCGATGCTGGGAGCAGAGGGGGAATCGGACTTCACTGCGGGGCCTGTAGCACCTGCTGACAGAGAGCTTCGGATCAGGGGCAGCTTCCAGCAGCTCCTGGAGGGCACTGAAGTGGGGAGGAGCAGCCAAGGCTCATCTAGGGGAGCAGGGAGACCTGAGGCTCCCCTCGCTACTCCCAACCATTTCCATGCTTGTGAGCGTCATCGCGTTCTACATCTCACTTTGCCCCGAAACCACCACGGGGTCACTGGTTCTGCAAAGAGCTTCAAGCCCTACCCATGAGCTGCCTCTCACAGAGCAAATTATTGTAATCAGGGGGAAGATATTACGAGTGACTCATAGATGATTTTGTGGAACTATCAGCAGAAAGCTGAACGTTTCAAGGAACGCGAATAGCGCAAGCAGCAACAATTAGTCCAGCACAGAAAGGCCTTGCTATTAACCCAGATGAACCTGTTCATCCAAAGCAAAGAACACAAAAGGAGTTCGAGTGGCTCAGGACACCCACTGCACTGCCAGACTCTTACCTTCCACAGCCTGCGTGCTTTGTAATGGCGTGGGTTGTACGGAACTGAAACCATTCTGAGGAAGAAAAGCGAAGGGTTAGGCACCACAGCTGCTCATTTCCAGAGGCAATCGAGGCTCAACCCCTGCCCACCCTCCCTCCTCAGTCGTGAAAGAGCCACGCTCCCGAAGTGGATCTCACTGAACTCGTGCAGCATGCAAGAATCAAACCCTTCAGATCAAAGTGAAGGCTTAGCCTGGATGTCACTCTGCGGCAGGGTAACCGCGCACGACACGAAACGTGGCCAGCAATCAGCTTAACCACTGCTAACCCCACCGGCCCAGTCCCAGGTGAGCAACAAACTGGGGGCTCTGGGACAGCCAGCAGGGAGCTGAGCGCAGCCACAAGCCACGTGGTGAGCTGGAGTCGCACAGAAATGCTCGCTTGAGCACTCTGCTCCCCCCCCGAGGCGACACTTCGTACACCGCACTTACTCAGCACAAAAGGTGAAAGCTGTCTTCCTACCTTGGCCTGGGTTAGATCTTTCTGGGGCGAGGAGGAGATGGAATTTGGGTATCGCCTCGTCTGGGTGGATCTCTGTTCGTACAGTGGTCCCTGAGCGCTGTTCTGGGAGGTAAACGTTGCTGTCTGTATTGTGCCGCTCTGGTAACCAGACTCCTGGCTTTGATTGGACGAAATTGTGGATGAAGATTCACTAGAAAGAACAATAAAAGGTTGTTTTCCTCCGGAGCAGCCCCGCTGCAAGCTGCTGACACAAACTGCACGCTCTCCATTTCAAACCTTCAGAGCAAAGAGCCCCAGGTGCCACGGCGGGGCCACAAAGAGCAGCCAAGGAAACCAAGCACGGGAGCAAACCCAGAGAAGAGGTGATCCGACAGCAGGAGGGTGCGGGCTCCGAGCTGCAGCCCCACCTCACACTGCTCTGCTCTAAGTGATGTGTCACAAGCTGTCACCACTCAGGCCCCAGCACTCAAGGGACTGCCCAGCCCGAGAGAAGATGGGAAAACTGTTTTGGCGTTCTATCCCTGCCTGCTGAGAGGCAAACTGCCCTACACCCCCCACCACGTGCCAGGGGAGCACAGAACCTGCTCACCAGGAGGGAGGAGCAGCTGTGCTGGGGTTTCCCCTCCTGCAGGATTTCCAGCAGAACAGTTGAACTCGAGCAGGAAACATTTGCTTTCTGTACAAGCACCAGAGGCCAATCAGTCACAGAGCTGCCCGAAACAGCCTGCTGGCAACTCACGCTTTGCTGTTGCATACCTTGTCCCCCCTTTGCGACTACAGGCAGAGTCAGAAAGGGTCTACTAGTATGCAGCATAGCTACGGCCTGCAAGCAAGCTCCCGGAGCTCCCTGCTGGGATGAACCATTCCCCCACCCCGGGGTGCTCACCTAGCAGTGCTGGTGTACAGGCTGCTCTGAGACTGGCTAACGGCGGCGCTCGTCGTGGGCGTCGATTCGTACTCCGCGAGAACAGGCTCCGAACCAAACTGTAACGCCCCAAACTGCAGGTTTAGCCCTGAGATATCTGCTGAGCCAGGCATCTCCACCGCGAGCGCAGGAATCTGCAAGGCAGGGAGAAGGGAGATGCTCAATCACAACCCAGGATCAGCACACAAAAGGACGTTGGCATCCCCAGTCCCCGGCTCACGCCCTCCCAGCTTCTCCGTGCCATCCAGGAAGCCAAGCCCTTCTCCATCACCCCCCAGAAACAGTCAATCTAACACCAGGGAGGCCAAGCCCGGCCTCTCCCTCACCAACACAACAAGAGCTGGCTGCAGCTCTAACAAACTATCCCACGCCTCCATCCCACCACCGCTCTGCACCTTGGATGTTAACGACGCTTTTTTCTTTTGCTGCTTCAGCTTCTGCTGTGCTGGCTGGGGACTGGAGGACTGGTTGTCTGAGGAGCCCGGGGACATTTGGGGAACGGGGTTGGCTTTGCTGGGCAGCGGCGAAGACGGCGGCGCCGGCACGGTGGTGGAGGCGGTCACCACAGGCTGCTTGTCCTGCATGAACACCTCTATCATCGTCGAAGCGGACGTGAAGGCCTGCCGCTTGGCAAAGGGACTGTGCACAGAAGAGTCTGTTGGGTTCTTGAGATCTAACAGAGGGGAGATAGAGAGAGCACCAAATTAGGATTTGTTTCCTTCGAAGTAAAGCACGGTCTGATGTTCCTTGGTATCTAGAAAAATAAAAGCAAGGCACACGCTGCCTGCTGGGGCCGGTTCAAAACAGAGAGCAGAGAACCCCCACGACAAAGCAAGCTCGGAAAGCAGAACTCCTCCGTTCTCTTGCACGGAGGCACCGTGTGCCTGCCTGGCACGGGCTGGGTGCTGCTTCCTTCCCCTCCTGCACTCACTGCCTGCTCCTTCCCCTGCGAGCAACACTGCTGCCTGGCCTGCCCGCCCCCAGCCCTGCACAACCGCACTCCTCTGCCCGAGCCGCTCAGCACCGCAGCGTTTTAATACACAACTCCTATTCTGACACTGCTCTGTGGCTCCTTGTCTGAAGAGACCAGGAGCTGCCAACACCGACTGCAGCTAGGACAGGGCTCGATTCTTCTTCAGCTTAGATTTGAACCGGAGCCATTTCGCTACAGCAAGAAATAAAGCGCACAGTGCTCCGCTGCAGCAGGGCTCAGCATCTCATCTGAGAAGCAGGAGCCTCTCTTAACGAGCCTTTCCTCCTTCGTGTCAGCCCAGAGGTAAAGTTACTTCTTGGCATCTAACAGCCACCAGAATCACATGCCTCTGAAAGATACATCAGGTCAGCAGTGAGGTGAGACTGACAAGTGTTCGCATTCAGGAGCGACTCAATGCAGGTGCCTGCTTGCAGACCTCCTGTGACACAGCTCTACGCCCAGCACCAAAGGTGCCTGACATCTCTCCAGCCGCAGGTTGTGAACCTGAGGGGCAACTGCTCGAACTGCTGTAAGATCTGATCCTCACGCTGCTGCTCGCAGCGCATTTCTGCGGGTCTGGGAGAACGCTCTCCCCTGGGCTGGGCAGCGCCGCTTCCCTTACCGTACTGCACGAGGGACGAGGTCTGCGTCGCCGATCCCATGTCCCAGGAGGAGGCGGCGGTGCTGCTGCCCGGCTGGCTGTGCTGAGCCGCCAGCTGGGCCAGAGCCTGGGCCGTCTTGAACTGCTCCAGGAACTGCGAGCCCGTGGTGCTGCTGCCTTTGGCCTCCCCGACATCTCCAAACCCTTTCCCCAGCATGCTCACCTGTAATTTCAGCAAGGAAACAACAAAGTCAGCGCCTCCACTGTCTGGGAATTAGGTTCAGGACAGGTACGTCTCCTAACACCAGACTGAACGCCCTGCTGCCCCTCACCAGCAGCATCGCCGGGGAGACCTCATCCCCGTCATCCCACGCCAAGCTCCCCAGCAGTTCCACATCTCAAACTGCTCAATTTCCAAGCGTTTTTCCTTTCCTCTGAGCAGGAAAGCACAAGCACCGAGTCTGACAAGGGCAAGAAGGCAGGAGTGATCCCAATTATTTCTCATTAAGCAGGGGGTTCTATGTCTTTCTTTACAGCAGACTGGCAAGTCATCCCAGGGGAGGACTGCAGCAAGAAGCAAGGAGGTGCCAGGCCGCTATTTCCCACATTGCCCAAACGTACAGAACATCCTGGAAAGCACTGCTTGTAAAAACACCAGCAGAGCAGCGTTCCCTTACCATGCTGTGGTGAGAGAAGGAGTTCCCAGAGGCCGGCTGGGACATAGCACTCTGCTTGGAATTGCTGAACACCAGGGGCTGCGCCAGGGAGGGGGCCTGGGATGACTCCAGGTTTGTTGACTCATTCTCCATGGAAGATGGTGTCTTTCCTAGCAGCACTGCAAGGTCGATTCTGGATGAAGAAAGAAGACAGCCCACTGAGGTGAGCAGGAGCTGCCACATCGCTTGCTTTCACAACAGCAGTTCTACCTTCAACCCCACGATCCTTACTTTGCACATCCAATAAACCTGCAGAACTCGGCACAACTGGCATCAGCAGCCTCCAAGGGACAGAGGCCTGGCTGCACCCTATCTACACTCATAGAACCCGTACTTTAAACACTGGAAAACACCCCAAAATCTGAAGAATCAGTGAAGAACCAAGCCAGAACTTGGGCCCAAAACCTCCTTACTCAACCTCTATGCTTCAGCCTGTATCAGCTTATCCAGAGCTGCTGTTCCTATCTAGCTGGCAGGGCTTAGGGACTCGCGTGCCACTTGTCACACGTCACGGCATTGCCCTGAGCCATCACCTCTGTCCGGCGGTGATTGTCACGTTCTCTGTAGGCAGAGGCACTGAAGACACGTTGGAGGCAGTGAAGATCTTTGTCTCAGACAGCTGAAAGATAAAAGAGGGAAAAAGAATCCCACGTCAGACCAGCACGTCAGGACCGCACGCGAAGCACACGGGTGTTGGAGACAAACGGCCACGAACAACTCAAGGAATCGAGCATTCGATCTCCTCCAACACTTGGCTCCCATCAGAATCAGCTCTCGTGTTATTTGTTGCCCCTCTGGTCACAAATAAATCCTTCTGCACCTCTCCTGCAGCTCACAAACCCACCAGAACCGCCGGGGTCTTGTGCGCTTTGCAATGACGCCGTGCAGCAGCGATGTGCAAAACCCATTGCACAGGTGGGTGCAAATATTGCTGGAAGAGCCAGAGGGAAAAAGCTTTGGAGTGATGGTTTGGCTTCCAACAATCACCTGGGTGATGGGACCAGAGAGCAAGGGATCTCATCGCGTTGTGGAAGAGAAAATAACGCTCCTCAAAACCAACCGAGGGGAAAGTTTAACGAGGCTCCGGGCTCAGCCACAGGTGCCATGTGAACACGAGCAGCTTTTCCTCCACATGGAGGAGGTGCCAGCAGATAAGCTGCAGGAGTTCAAAGACAATCACAGCAATGAGGAACTGCTGAGAGAAGATGACACAGGCTGAAAGGCTCTGAAGCCTCTCCTCCAGCAGAGATTTGATGGAGCACAGGAGCTGCTCGAGTTCTGCACCTGAGATGCAGCAACATTTACTCATTCAGCTCCTGGCGCTGGGAGCCCGCCCTGGGCTCTGCCTGCAGTTTGCAGAGGATCAATCCGTGCTGCTCTTCTTGCCGTGCCCAGGCAGGACAGCAGCTGGCAGCAGATGTGCAGGGGAGGGGTTGGGGGGTACCTACATCTTCATTCCAGTCCTCCGTGCCCCACTCCTCCGTCGCAGCCCTCCACGCACCTACAGGGAGAACAGAAGGCAGACAAGTCAGGAGCACGTCAAAGCTCTTCCAAGAGCCAGGGAAGCACTGGGGGGGCTTGGCAAGCAGCTGAGAGGACTTTGTTTGCCCATCAGAAGTCAAAGCAGCCGACCCCAACCCCAAACTTAGGGGCAGGTTCCCACGACGGTAAGGCCAAGGGGAACCAGAGGGACCCCGGGCCAGCGGGGAGGGCAGCACACACAGCCTGGCACCCATCAGAGCTTGGCAAGGGAGCCCCACTGCCCCTTCTCCTGACCCCCTCCTGCAGCAGCACCCACGAGCAGCTGTGACCCCAGCAGCTCTGACAGAGCTCCTCCGGGCAGCGTCCCCACCAGGCCTCAAACTCCCACAGCACAGAGCGAGCGAACCGTTCCGGGGCTCAGCTTGCTCTCCTCCCCCCCCCCTCCCAAAATGCTGAAGCCTCGCTGCACCAAAGTGTGTGCTCACAGAAAAGAAAATGTACCAATGTGTGAATTTGGTGTCGCCCATTTCAGAGCAATGGTCAAAGCCAGCAGCGTGGGATATCAGGGAGCAAAGCATAGGATTTCAGACACAGCCCATTACAGCACAACGTGCAAGACAGCAAGACTTACAGAACAGAAAAGCTTTGCCCGGCTGCATCTCCTGCATGTTCAGCCCCTCACAGCCACCACAAGTTAAGCTCCATATGCTGAATTTTACACAGGGGCTCCCAAATCATCAGGGAACTCAGAATTTGGGGTGAGGAGAGCAGCAGCGCTTCCCATCGCCCACAACTCACACAGCAAACCGCCCGCTGCTGCGCCCAGGGCAGGGTCAGCAGTGAGAGGAGGGGGGTGAACCCTGGGGGCACTCACGAGGACAGAGCTGCCACCAGCCCCCCCAGCAGCTCCAAGCCCCTTCCAGCACAAAAACAGAGCATGGGGAATGAGGGCACGGCTGGTTCTTCTGCAGGACAGGTCAGGGTTTAGATGCTGGGGGAAGAACATGGGTTTTCCCCTTCACGTTTCAGTCCTGGGGCCAAAACAAGCACTCATCCACCAGTGGGGAGTTCAGAGCACCAAAGTGGAGCGTTTTTCTTTGCCTGCCATTGAAGCAATCCAAGAAACCTTCTTGGATTGATTCTAAGTTCAGTTTAGAAACATGGATGTGGATAGAACACAGCTTCCTTGGCTGCTGGGGTGCACGGCCCCTTCCTCCCTGGCCTGAGGCAGCAGGAGGAGCTCAGTGCAGCTGCAGGGCGCTGGGGAGCCAGGCTTCGTGCTGCTCTCACAGGGAGAGTTTCCCAAAGAGGAGCTCATGCAGTAAGCAATGCAGCAGGGCTCTGGTTCTTTTTTTTTTTTTTTTGCTCATTCTGGGGGGAAAGAAGACAAAAAGCAAAGCAGCAAGGAAAGTGGAAGGAATCCAGCCCCGCACTGGAGGCCGTCGAGGAGCAGCTGCCCTCTTGAAGCTCAAAGCAGGAAAAGGAAAGGAAAAAATCAAGAGTGGTTTGCAAATATCAGCGTTATCTTCTGGTGGCTTTTCTTTTTAGGCAGAGCTCCACGGCTCTGTCTTGCAGCACAGGAGGGTCCGAGTAGTTTAGCAGAGACAAGATAGGATGCAAAGCAGCTGGCTGCTCGGCAGCACCCCGCACTCATGGGTTTGCAGCAAGCGCTGCCGGAAAACAAGCTCCCACTGTGTCCTCAAGGCTTTCCCCCAAGAGAAGATCTCTTCATTCTAAGCTGGAAGGTGAGCAGCCCAGACCTCACCTGCAGCCACCTCAAATGCTGGCTGCCCCACAACCTCAAAGGGGGGACTGACCCCCAGCTGCCCCACACCTCAAAGCAGCCTAAACGCAGACAAAGGCACCAGGAGTGGCACCGCCAGCAACCGCGTGCTGGTGGGAATTAATGGTTAACCCAGGGGTCAGAGCAGGAGGTGCTTCAGAACAACAGAAGCACTCCAAGCCCCAAGCAGCTCCCTTTCCTTTCCTTTCTCCACTCCCAGGAGCAAAGCAGCAAGTTCCCAAGGGGCCGTGAGCTCCGGAATGGCCGCAGGGCTGCAGCACCGCCGGGTGCGTCTGCTCTGACACCCGCTGCAGCAGGACCAGGTCCAAGGAGCTGGGGCAAACACCCTGCATGTTTGGGGCCTTCTTGTGGACACCCAGCAGCCTAAATGAGGCAAAGCGGAGCAGCCCACGGGTCTCCCTTGGCTTCACAAGGCACGAGGTAAAGCAGGAGAGGAGCGGCCAGGCACGGAGCAGCGCCCTGCTCACCTCAGAGCACAAGCCAGCCGCAGGCAGAAGAGCGCAGCAGAGCAGCGTGCCAAAGCAGCCCTCAACCCTCAAGCACCACTCGCACCAAGGGCCAGCTGCGAGCGGAGGCAAAGCACCGAGGCAGCCGGAGCAGAGCTAAAGCCGCAGAGCCTCGCGGCAGCATTTCGAGCCCGTGCAGAAGGCAGCGGGATGAGGCTGCTGCAGGATGAGCTGCGGAGATGTGGGAGCAGCACGGGACCACGCAGCGCCAGGGCTGAGCCGTCCCGTGCTCCCGGAGGGCTCTGTCACCGCGCTGGGGACTCAGCGCTGCCGTGGGTGCTGAGAGCGGCGCCTGAGCCCCGCGTAACCCGCGAGGACAGGGTGAAACCTCTCCCAGTTCACGTTCGAGGCGTCAGCATTAGTAAAAGCACGGTCAGAACAAGCATCAAAACTCGTTAAAAGTGAACACATGAAGAGAGGAGGACGACATATCCACAGATATTTCAGTCGGTTTGAAAAAGAGCTGTAAAGTAAAGGGATCCGGGGCAGTTGGTGCACCTGGATGTATCGTACCAGGAGCAGTGTCAAATTTTCGAGGATAATTTGAGCCCTCACCCCCAATGAAATCAAGTCCTGAAACAAAAGAGAAGAAAAGAAAAAAGACAACCAGTGAAATTTTGACTTTGGTGAAGCCGTCTCGCTGCCCCCACGGGCATCGGTCACGTTGTACCTGTGGATATTGTTAAAGAGACACCCGAGGGCACTACAACGACACCAGGCGCGACACAGGTACAACCTCACGGCTGCTCTGCCCCAGAGCTCCATTGCTTCCTCAGGAAACCTCCTGGCTCGACCCCAAACACTTTGATTCCACGTTTCCAAAAATGCATTTGGGACTCGAGGGTTGGGCGCCCAGCGCGGAGCTTGGAGATGCCCCCACTCGATTCGATCGTTGCTGGAACCTGAGTTCATTTATGTCTCTTATTGTGTGCATATCTTGGGGGCAGGAGGGGGGCAAGGAACATTTTTCCCCAATGCAGGAGAACGTGCAGATGGGTGCTCCCAGATCTGCCAGCAAAACTCTGTTTAATTCCAGCACGGATGCAACGAGCGCTTCCTTCCAGGCAATGCCCCGTACCAAGGTCTCCCCCTACAGCAGCCTGAGCAAAATGGCTGCGAAAGGGGAATGCCCCCCAAAAAAACCAAGAGCGAGACAACACCTGAATTCAGAGCAACGCTCCCAGGGGGGTGCAAGGAACACCTGGAGAACCTGCACGTGTTTAGCACGCTTGTTTGGTAACAAAAGGCTTTTCCAGAGAGGCAGCGTGGCTTCTGCTGAACACAGACGTGAGATGAGCGCTCCCAGGTCTCTGATGGCCAGAACCATCCAGCTCTGAGGTTCCACTGTCACCTTCACAGCTGGCATTAGGTGGCCTTTGCAATTAGGACTACAACCTGAAGGTTTATCTCACGGGAAAGCCAACGTACACCGAACGAGCGCGGCCTGCTTACTTGTGCCATCGTCCGGCTCGAAGCTGCCCGTGTTGTTCCACGTGTTGGTGTTGCTATTCCCATAGCTCTCGTCCGTGCTGGCCGGCTCGGCGTAGTCAGCCGGGTTGAAAGTTCTGTCAAACAGGAACATGAGAGATTTTAATCTCTCTCCCTGCACAATTGATTTCATTCCCGCTGTAACACGGCTAGGAGGTTGCCAGAAGGCAGCTCTCTCTCTCAGAGGGACGCTTCCACCGCACCAGCCCTTCCAAATTTCAACTGGTGCGATGCAACTTATAGTTTCTTAACGTAAAAAGCTATAGAAGATCGAGGCAAATGGTAGCATTCATGCACAAAGATGTTATTTTTGCTGTCGTTTACAGCAGTGAAACTTACCCCATGCCTTGGGCAGAGAATCTTCCCCCCCGCCTTCCAGAGCCACCTGTAAAACACACACACACGCGCTGCTGCATGGCTGGGAAAAGCAACATTCCAGCAACATATGGAGTCCTGATGCCCAGAGTATGAAAGCGCTGAGGATCCCCCTGAGCTGATGAGAATCTTTGCATGCACGTGAATGACCTCAGCTGGCTGGCAGTGCCATCAGCCATGCGTGATGCCAGGCTCGGACGAGGTTTCCAGCTGGCACGGAGCTGGAACAGCAGACCCCAGGTTCTCGTTTCTGCAGCGCGTGTCCTCAGCAGCAACTCCTGAGCCGCGCAGATTTTGCAGGAAAATGAATTTCTGCTGCTTAGCACTTAAAAACCAAGCCAAGAGTTTGCTCAGAGACACGGGCAGGGATGGGGAGGATCCAGCTCCCGCTGCTAACGAGCAGCCTGCCCGCCTGCAGACAGGCACCTCTGCCCAGGAAAGCCACGTTCAGCTCAGCTGGGATGCAAGAACTCATTACTGCTCCTAGCGAGCTCACAGCAGCACAGAGGCACTGAGTTTAAGTGTAAGACCAGAAAAACCAAGTGCTAATTTTTCAGTTAGGCAACATCTCTCCTAACAGAGAGGTTCAGGCCTCGCGGAGGAGCCGCACCGACGCCATCCCTCCCTCCCTCCCTGCCACGCTCCGGCCTGCAGCCCCGTGCGTACCTCGGCCCCGGCCACGTCCCCGTCTCCCTCTCTCCGTGCCTCTTCCAGAAGAGCCTCCACTCTTCCCACCATCCAGCCCATTCTCCTGGCCCCGAACTGAAAGACAGAACAACAGAGACCGCGTTAAGACCATCAGGGTGGACAGCAGACCAGCCCTCAAGCGCTCCCCGACCTTTGCTTTAAGCTGCTAACACCAAACGCATCACCCAAGGACGCATCCCGGACAGGGGAGCACCGTGCAGGCTGCCACACCGGGATGATTTTTCCTCACAGCTGCATTTCCCCAGCACAGAGGGAAGCACCGGGATGTGACGGTGTAAGGAAGGGCAGCTGCTTACACTCCCTGCCACGGCTGGCACCTCGGCCCCGCCGCGGCGGCGCGCCGCGTCGTCTGCTGAAATCCCGATCTCTCTCGCGGTTCTCTTTGCTCTCCTCGCTGGGTTCTGTCTGTCCGCTGTCCTTCTGTCCCGAGACGCCTTTCTTCTTCCCGACCATTTCCCAGGAATGCTGGAGGTTTGCGAAAGGGAAAGCAGTCAACCAGAGTCATCAAATAACCGAGTAAAGGTCCCAGAGCGCTCCGCAGTGTTGCGGGGTAAATTGCTCTCTCAAAAACAAATCCCCTCCCTGGCCAGAGGACGGCAGGGAGAAGAGGATCAGAATTTATCCACAGGCAAGTTCAACTCAGAAAGCACACCTCCAGCTCGCTGCCCACACGGCTTCGGAATCTTACATTGATGCTGCACGCTGTTAGAATCATTAAAAATGGTCACAGGTCACTGACAAGCACCTGAAAACGTAACTGGCGTGGAAGCAAACAGCTGCTTTGGGACGGCAGCACGCAGGGGCAGCGACAAAAATCCTGGGAGGCACAAAGTGCCTTCGAACCAAAGGGCTCCTGACTCCTCGCCATGGGTACCCGGCTCAGGAAGGAAAACCAGGGAAATGTTTTCCTCCAGTCGTGTCATTTTAGGCCAAGTCTAACTCAGGTGAAGATCGTGCCAGCTCCTGCGCTGTTTGAAATACAGGATGCTGTGAATTATGAGCTCAGCAGGTGAGTTGCCTCCATCAGCGTGAGAGCATTTGAGCTCTTAACAAGTCCGGCCCTTATCGAGAAATCCCTTATCAGCACCGCACCAGCTGAATCCAGACCAGGAGCTGCTCCCAGACCTCAGAACTGCCCCAGTCCACGTGCCTCAGCAACGCACGTTCATCCCAACCCTCCTTCTCAAAGGGTTTTTGCACAGCACTTTTGTTCAGTGCTCGGTGGGAAGGGCTCTCTGAAGGCAAGGCAAGAACATCCACGTGCTCTACAACAAACCCAGCTGGGGCCAGCAGGAGCAGAGCACCCGGCACCAAGAAGCAGCTGCACTAAGGCAGAACACAGCGCTGCCCAATGCATCCACCCGTGCTCACAGCTCAGAAAGAGGGAGGGAAAAAGGAGGTAACGTGTGACATCGTGAAGTGACAGCACCTGTATGAGGGGCAGCAGCCGAGCCCAGCTCGACAGAAAACAATACCAGCACAGAGAAGACCCCCAAAATGTGGCACAGCTGGTGATGGCTGGGCCAGAAACACAGAATCCCCATCCAGAAGGAACAGGGAGCAAAGCATTCACTGCGTTTTGCCCTCCATCCCTGCGGGCCTGTTGGCCACGCTCACGTTTTCTGCAGCCCTAAAGAGCAACGTTACGAAGCCAGGAGGTAACCGCGCTCCTCACGCTACTTGTGTAACTCGTGACTCATTCTGGCTCTGGTTATCGAGACATTACTGTACGTTTCAGCTCCAAATATGCTGTGACAATGAACTAGGCCTCGCCAGACCCACAGGACCCAACCCTACCGTGTCCGGATTGCCCTCCAGCAGCACATTGATGGCTCTGTTAACATCCCCATTGCAGTCGTGCAGAGCAATCACACACTCATCCTGGTTCTTGCCTGTGATGTCAATCAGCTGTAGAGAAGAGAACACCACAGTCAGCGCGCTCCGCGCCCAGAACGCACCAACACCCGCGTGGATCTCTTCAGAGGTAAGCGCGCCGAATCCCAAAACAGAAATCCCACACAGAAATGCCAGGGTTTGGCAGCCCTGCCAGCTTCCCGGTGCCCCCTGAACAAGCAGCAAATCCCCAGCAACGAGGGTGGGAGTTTCTGAGTCACCGAGTCCCATCGCGGCGTAGCCTACGAGCTCCTCGCCTTGGGATGCTGCTGCTCCTTCTGCTGTGGGCCCGGGAGAGCCACGAGAGCGCAGGGCACCGCACCGCAGCACGGCCTCTGCCACCGCCCTCCCCTCTCACACTCACTTGTTTCACCTTCTCCTCAAAGTCGGCGTCGTTGTGGTCCGAAATCATCTGTGCAAGTCGAATCTGTTCCGCAGTGGCCTAAGGAGACGGGGCATCAAAAGAGAGCAGGGTTAGCAGGGCGCACGCCGGCTCGCCTCCTGCGAAGGCCACGCCGCTTCCTGACAGCGCCAGGAAGGAGCAGACGCGATGGAAAGAGGCGCAAACGGGGCCGGGAGGAGGAAGGCTCCAGAAAGCAAGGCAGGCAGAAAGGGAGCAAGGGAGGGGAAGCAAGAAGGAACAGCACCGGGCTGCTGTCGGGTGAGCCCACGTCACCTGTGCCGGGCTCCCACCTGGAGGCCTCACCGCCACCAGAATGTGGAAACAAAACGCAGGCGGCTCTGGGCCGCTCGGGAAAAGCAACAGGGGACGATGGGCTGGAAGCAGCCACGGTGCCAGCACCGGCCCGGCCCTGCCTGCCCCAGCAGCGCCGTGGGAGAGCCCAGCTCCCGTGCCAGGGCTCCACCTGCACCCAGCTGGTTGCCAAGGACGCTGCCCTTACCTGCGGCCGCTGCTTGTGCTGTGTCTGGCTCTGTGTCTGTGTCTGCTCCCAGTTCCCCCGGGCTCGGTTAGTGCCCACCGATGTCATCATTTACAGTATATACAAATAACAGTATTTACAAGGTAGAACTCTGCGGTGGGGCGGGGGGAGAAGAGAGAACAGGCTGTTAGAAACTGGAAACGCACAGCAGCACCAACACGGAACGAGACCGGGCGAGACACCGGCACAGGCCCACCTCCCCACGCCACCACGGCCCGGAGGGAAACCCCTGCTGGGAAGGGCTGACCCAGGCACTGCGAGCGGGTGAGCCGGCACAGACCCACCCCACAGAGCACACAACGCTTCACAAAGCCCCACAGCAGCAGGGCATCCCAGAGCCTCGAGGTTCCTGTAAGCTCCCAACTTGCTTTCCTCCTTCTGTGCCTTCAGACCACACGGAAGCAGCGGCCTCCAGTTACAGGTGCTGCTGCAGCTCTGTCTGCAGGGTATTATCTCTTTAATGCATCATCCGTGTAGAACCAACCGTTTTTGGTGGGTTTTTTTCTTATTCCCATTATCCTGCAGATCTTGGAACGTTAAGTTTTCTTCTACCAAGTATTCTAGATTAAAAAGCTACCAAAAGAATAAAAGAACTCGATGCCAGCGTGGAATAACAGCGAGCAAGGCGGTTGTGGAAGCGCCGGAGGCAGAAACCTCTGCAAGAGCTCAGGCCACGGAGCATCCTGAGCAAGCACGGACACGGGGACGAGTCCAACGCCAACAGGCGGAAGGGGAGCAGCGGTGGATAGCAGCGCCCTGCTGGGGGGCTGCCCAGAACAGGGACCCTCAGCAGCTGTAAAGTTCCCCCTTTGGGGCTGCCCCATGGCATTTTAAGGAGCTTTCTCTGGTTATAGAGCTGCGGGTTCGCCAGCAAACACGGTGCCACCCCTGAGCTGTGCACAACCAAGATCTGAGGGCACCGCACCCCGGCCACGCAGCGCTCCCTCCCGCGTTCCTTCCCCCATTCGCTCCCCAGCGCTACCTCTCTTCCCACCCTAAGCATCTCACACACAAACAAGTCGTATCCAACCAATCTGGCAGCGGCACTGCAGGCCCCGGGGAAGCGATCCTGTGTGTTTGCAGTAACTTAATCTGCCATTTCAACGGGACGCTGCTCGGGCACGACGCTGTCCCCCAACGTTTGCGCAGGAGCCGGGCATTGTTCGGCAGCTGCCACGCTCTGCTCGGCCCCGTTGCGTTTTGGGGACCATTAAATCATTTCTTTACGTGCAAAAACCGCCAAAGAAGTAACTCTAACAGAAGTACCAGCAGGCCTGGATGTTGCAGAGACCGTCAGGTGAGTGCACACATCAGCTCTGCTCAGACTTCACTCCGCCACCTGTAACTTTAGCACGGCTCAGGGGCAATATTTCAATGCAGGCATTCCCTACCCCAACGCTCAAACCAGCCCCACGCGTGTAACGATGCTCATAACGACGGGCTCGGGGCAGATTTATCAAGCGTTTCATCTCATTTTGTTTTGCTTTGAGAAGAAAAACAAAACCACACACGTGCAGCTGCGATAAAAACGGGCGACGTCGGCCAAACAAAGCAAACTCCCGAGCGAGGCCCAGAGAAAACAGCGCTCAGCCGGGAAACCTCCAAGACAAGGGGACGGGATTTAAGGAGAAGAAGGAGCGCCAGGTTACGGGATCCTGCCTCCAGAGGGGCTGCAACGTGCCGCCTTCCCCATCAAACCACGACCCTGAGAGCCGAGCCCTGGGCTGCACGGAGCGCCAGTGCCGTGCGGAGCCTCTAGAAAAAGAGGTGATACAGAGACATAGCGCAACGGTTCACTTTATTGGGAATTCAGGTGGGTTACAATGCAGAACGGGGCTCTGTGCTCACGTCCGCTGCTGCCAGGCACACCGGGTGATGCCAGGTGAGCCCCAGCACGCCCCAGCCTCAGTTTCCCTTATCTCTTAGGGCAGAAAAGCGGCACCTCTGCCCCCCTCGTGCAAACCTTCACTAGCACAGGCAAAAGGCTCCAAAGTTCCAAAGGAAAAGGACCACAGAGATCAAAGCGCTAGGAGAGAGCTCCCTACGGCGGTGGGCACCACGAGCCCCGCGGCGCGGGGCACGAGCTCGGATTTCCTGCGGAGCGCACAGCGCGGCTGCGGGGCGAACCCCGCGTGCGTGCGGTGCGGGGCCCGGAACCCCGAACCGGGACGGGGAACCCCACGGCCCTCGGCCCCGGGGCAGCAACACCGCGCGGTCCCGGGCAGCTCCGCGGGCACACGGCGGGGCCGCGCCTCCGAGCCCTTTGTGCTCTCCCGATGCCCGCCGCCCCAGGCCGCGGGGAGCCGCCCGGGCATAGCGCGGTCCACTGCTGGCGCGGGGACGGCCCCAGGCCCCCGGCGGGACCCGCAGACCGCGGTCCGAAGCCGCGGCGCACAATAGGGGCGGCCCCACGGGGAGGGCCCGGCCCGGGCCCCTCCGC
>NC_034432.1:1261975-1267822 GCF_002078875.1 Numida meleagris | reverse complement strand
CGGGGAGCGGGGCCCGGAGGGTAGCGAGGGGCCGCCCCAGGACGGCGAGGCCAGGCCGGGAGAAGCGGGGCCGCGCGGGCCGAGGGACGCCCGCCGGAAGGGAGAGGAATAAAGGCCGCGGGGCGGGGTCGGAAGGGCCGCGCGGAGAGACCGGAGCCGCCGCCGCCGCGCACCAACTTTACCTGAGTCTCCACCACACTGACACTGCCCAGCGGCGCCCGCCCCCATCACGTGACGCGGGCGGGGGCGGGGCCGGCCCGGCTTCGCTCCCACGTGATGCGGCACGCGCAGGTGACGCCGCGCGGCGTCACGTGGGGGGCGGGAGAGCGGCCCGCTCGCTTCCGCTCGCCGCGCCTGCGCCTCCGCGTCACGTGGTGGGGGCGCGGGGCGGCTTCGGCGGGCGCCATGTTGTGCGGCCCCGAGCCGGGCCGGGGATGGCGGGGGCCGCCAGCAACTGGCTGTCCGGGGTCAACGTGGTGCTGGTGATGGCCTACGGCAGCCTGGTGAGCCCCGGGGGACCGGAGGGGGGAGAGCCGAGGGGCTCTGCGGTACTAGGCTACGGGTGGTCGCGGGGTTGGGCCTGGGCGGCGCGCGGGGCTCCTGAGGGAGGGGGCCTGGGGTTCTGTGGGGCTGCGTGGGCTCTGGGCTCGGGCTGTGGGGCGGCTCGGGGCCGTGTCGGGGGCTGTGGGGCCGGGCTGTGTGCGGGCTGCTCGTGGGCTCGGGCTGGAGGTGGCTGTGGGGGTGGTTCCTGAGGTTTCTATGGGAACTCTGTGGGGTGGGCCCCGGGCCCGATGTGGGGGCTCTGTGGGGCGCGATGTGCGGTCCCGGTCGGGCCGGGCCTGGGGTGGCTGCGGGGCTCCAGCTGGCACGGCCCGGGGTCTCTGTGGGATGTGTGCGGGTGGTGCCCCGCTGAGCCCGGACCTGGGGTCCTCGTGGTGCTGGGCTGGGTTTTCCATGGGGCCCTGAGCCGTGCCAGCCCCACCGCATCCGTGGGGCAGGGAGAGGATGCGAATTGGAGACACAGGGAGCGCTTGTGGGGCTGAGCCGGGGGGTCCTCGCGGCTCTGGCTGGGTTGAGCAGGACCCCGGAGTTGCCAGAGTTTGGGGGACGCCCGCGGGGTGGGGTTTGGGGGGGGCCCCGTGGGCGCAGCTCGGTGCCCTGACCGCCCGCTGCGCTGCCCCAGATCTTCGTGCTGCTGTTCATCTTCGTGAAACGCCAGATCATGCGCTTCGCCATGAAGTCCCGCCGTGGCCCACACGTCCCCGTCGGACAGCACGCGCCCAAGGTGGGTGCCAGCAGGCGCCGCTCCCACGTGGGGGCACGGCCAGGAGCTGCCGCCCTGGCGTGGGGACAGGCGGCTGCAGAAGGAGTGGGTTCCCTCTGATTTACTCCAGGGCTGGGCTACAGTCATCCCCGTCATCCCGCCGAGCAAGGGAGCGCTCTGAATTCCTTCTTTTCTGCTCTACAGGATTTAAAGGAAGAGATTGACATTCGACTGTCGAGGGTGCAAGATATCAAGTACGAGCCCCAGCTGTTAGCTGAGGATGACAGCAGGCTGCTGCAGCTGGAGACGCAAGGTACCATCCCAAGAACCACGGACGCATCCGTCGTTCTGCTGCTGTCACGTCCCTGGGGCTGGGCTGATGGCTGGGCTCTCGTGCTGGTCCCATTGGCGAGCTGGGGGCTATCTATCTCTGTACTCCGCTCCTCCCCTCCGCTGCCAAATTTTGCGCAGCCCTCAGTTTGGCTTTTCTCTTTTCCAGGCTGCTACAACTACTTGTACAGGATGAAGGCGCTGGATGCGATCCGGACGTCGGGTAAGGGAGCGCGCGGTGCGAGGGAAAGAGACGGGGGAGAGCGTGCGTGGAGGAAACGGGCGCGTGGGGCTGAGGTTGGGCTCCGCTTTGGGAGCAGCGGGCGTTCAGCCCCCCAGGGTTGGCCGCCCACGTTGGAAGCGCTCAGTCATTGGGGGGGCGGCGGAGCGGGGGGAGGTTTGAGGAGCCACAAACTGTGAACTTCACTCGGTTGCGCCGCACCTTTTGTTTTCCAGAAATCCCGTTTCACGCCGAGGGCCGGTACCCCAAGTCTTTAATCGGGAAGAACTTCTGTGCCTATCTGCTGGAACTGAGGAACTCCAGCGGCTCCTTCAAAGGCATCCGCAAGGCCTTGATCGACACCTTGCTGGACGGGTACGAGAGCGCCCGCTACGGCACCGGGGTGAGTGGGGCTGCCCCTGCCCTGCGGCCCGGAGCAGGGCTGTTGTGCTGTGCCCTGGGCCTGTTCCCAACCTCTTTGCCCTTTGCGTTAAGGTCTTTGGGAAACCGGAATATCTCAAGTACCAGGATGCTCTGAACGAGCTGGCAAACATGTAAGTCTTACTGCTGGGGTGCAGCGTTGACTGCTTGGGCCTCAGCAACTCATCCTGGAGGGGTGAACAGAGGCATAACAACAGCCCAGGGTGTGAGGAGCTCACATCCGTCTGTCCTTCCGGGTTTCCTTATCCTTTCCATGTTCGGGGCTGGCCACTGGGTCACATCCCTGCTTGCACCTTTGCGCCAGGGGCTCGGGGTGGGCTCTGGGCCTGGCACGGAGGAACGCATCCTCGGTTTTCAAAACGTGAGAGCTGCTGTCCTGAGGGCAGATCTGCCCCGCGTGGGGCAAACCCCGCGGCCGAGCAGCTCCTCGGGGTGAGGCCGCGTCCTCCCCCCCCGTGCTGATCGCGCCTCTCCCTGCAGGACCAAGGCGCGGGGAGGCAGCAGCCAGAGGCAGCACCAGTCGGCGGCCAAGGACCTCACTCTGTCCCCCGAAGTGTCCAACCCCGCCACCATCCAGGTCACCTACCTGCCTTCCAGCCAGAAGAGCAAACGTGCCAAACACTTCCTGGAGCTGAAGAGCTTCAAGGACAACTACAACACGCTGGAGAGCACGCTGTGAGCGGGGACCTTCGGCCAGCGGAGCAAACCCGGGGGGGATTTGGCCTCAGGGCCGCGTGCTGGGACCAAGCGGCCGCGCTCTCTCTCGCTGTCCCTCTCGCAGGACACGGGGCATCGTAGCTCGGCCGGCGGAGCCCTCCCTCGCCAGGAGCCTCTCGTGGCGCTGTGCCCACCCGCTCTCGGCTGCCTGGGATGCTGCTCGAGGCTGGCAGCCCTGGCCCTGTGAATAAACTTCAGTTAGCTGTAGCTTATTTATAAAAGACATCGACCCCGGGCGGCTCTCTGCTCTGCCTCTCTTTCCCGTGGCGGCCAGCAGGGGCTGATGCTGTCTGTCCGTCCTGTCCGTGTGGATCCCGGGCTCCGGAGCCGCTCGTTTGTTCTTCCCGAAGGGCGAACGCTCTCCTTTCCCTGTGCCGCCGCCGCCGCTCTCAGCCGGGCGCCGGGACGGCGTGTAAATAGTTTGGCAGCCTCGTGCCGCGCTGAGGAGCCGCGTTGGGCTGCGGTTTGTTCTGCACTCGGCGTTCGGAGACGTCCCGGGCAGGCACGGCCCCGTGGGGAGCATCTCTCTGTGCTGCCAAGGCGGGAGGGCTTCCCCCGCTCTCACCGGCGCCCCGTACGCCGGCGGCTCGCCGTCACCGCGCCGTGTGTGTGGGGGGGAAGCGTGCCCCTGCTGTGGGCCTCTGCGCTCTTTTTAATCGCTGTTTAATAAAACGAGTTCCCCCCCCCCCCAGCTGGGTGCCTGCTGCCGGGTCTGCCACGGTTGCCATGGGGCTGTCAGCGCGGCGCTGCCCCGGTGACGGAACGTTGGTGGGCTCCGTGCGGTGCTGGGCTCCGTGCGGTGCTGGACTCTGCGGTGCTGGCCATGATGGCAGGGAGCAGCCGGGCCCCGTCCGTGTGCTGGGAGCAGGTGGGGCAGGGAGGAGGGTGCAGCCGCTGCCCCGTGAGGCTGAGCCCCCCCCAAACTCACGGCTTTGGTTGCAGATCCTAGCGAAGGAGCGCGCCTATGAGGAGTTGCTGCGGAGGTAGAGCGGCAAAGGGGGGTCCTGGGGGGCGAAGGGGTCCCGGGGGGTTAAGGTGGGCTCCCCGTGTCGTTACGTCACCCCGTGTCCCCGCAGGTGGGAGGTGTCGCCCGGGGAGAACCCGGGGCGGCAGGAGCGGATCTGGGCCGTGTCCCTCGGGGCGCTGCGCTGGAGCCTGGCGGCGGAGCTGCGCCTCGCCAGCAAGGAGCTGATATCGGTGGGTGCCCCCCGGCCCCCGAGCGCTCGGGGCCCCCTCCTTTGGGGAGAGCGCGTCCTCCTTTGCTCATTGCCGGCCCCGCAGCTCCGCCGGGCCGCCCTGTGCCGGCTGCTGCAGGACGAGCACCGGCAGCACCAGCGGGAGCTGCGGCAGCGCGGCAAGGCCTTCCACGTGGAGCGGCTGTGACGCGCGGGGAGCGGGCTCCGCGGGCTCCGTGCGGCGCTCGGCCGGGAATAAAGCGGCTGAAGCAGACGGGGCTGCGTGCACCGGGCGCTGCGTGGCCGTGCGCCGGAGGGGCAGGCGGGGGCAGCCCGGCCCCATCCCCAGGACGCGTCCCCGTGAGCGCTGCGTCCTCGTGAGCGCTGCGTTTCGCACACCCGCTCCGGGCCACGGCTGCGCCAGGAGATGGCAGCACGGCCGCCCCACGCGTGGCCGCGGCACCGCAGCCCTCGCGCTGCGCATCCACGTCCCGGTGCGGCGCCCGGTGCCCCCAGCGCTGGGACGGGCTGCGTGAGACGCCCGTGGTCCCACCGCTGCCTCGGCCCCTGCCCGCGCCCGACCTTGGTGTCTCCCGGCCCCGGGGCCCATCAGCGCCGCCCGGCTCAGCGTATTGACAGGGCCGGGGGCCGTGGGGCCGGCACCCCCCGCCGGCAGCCCTTCATTAGAGCGGCTGTCACCTCGCATCACGTCACCCCGCGTCCCGGCGCTGCTGCCACGTGCGTCCCCGCCGTCCCCAGGGCCGCCCCCCCCCTCCCCGTGTGTCCCCGCTGTCCCTCTGCCACCCCCTGGGTTGTGTCCCTGTCCCCGCATCCCACCCCGCTGGGTGGCTTTGGGTCCCCCCAACACCATTTCCGAGGCCCATCGCACGCGTGGCACCGACACGGCGTGAGCCTTCACCAATGGGTGGGGACGGCCGTGCCCCGATGTCCATCCCAAATGTGGGCCCTTCCTTTGTCACCCGGCTGCCACCAGGGCGGTGGGGCACATCCGCACCTGGGACAGCGCAGGGGATGCGGGCGGTCACCGCCTCGGGCCCCACGGGTCCCCCAAAACCCGGGGATGGGGACGAGCACGGGGTGGTGCGGGGGGACGCGGGACACAGCTCGTCCTTGGGCAGGGTCACACGCGGCCCCCGACACGGGGAGCGCACCGGGCCGCGGCCGGCCCCCCCATATCGACGTCCCCGCTAATGACGGCGGAGTGTGACCAGGGGCAGGAGCAGCGGCGCGGGGCCATCGACCCATATCGAGCGGCCGGGGCGGAGGGGGCAGGGGGACGTCGATGGGTAATTAATGGGAACGAGGCCACGTGTGGGGCCGGGGCGCTGGCGGCTGCGTCCCCCCACCGAGTGCGGCTGAGCGCGGTTATAAACTGCAGCCGGCGGTGCCAGAGCCACCGCAGAGACCCCCGAGCCGGGCAGGTAAGGAGCAGCAGGGGGGCCCCTGAGCCGTGGCCACGCAGGGACCGTGCTGTGTCGCGCTGCGCTGTGCGCCATGGGGTGCTGATCGCCCTGCCCTGCTCCAGCTCCAGCACCGCCGCCGTTCTTGTCCCCAGATCCCAAAGGATCCCAGAGCAGATGGACCAGGAGCCCATGGAGCAGCAGCCCCACACCGGAGCGGAGGGACCAGGACCCCACGGAGCTGCAGCCCGACACTGGAGCGGATGGACCAGGACCCCA
>NC_034432.1:1258498-1261463 GCF_002078875.1 Numida meleagris | reverse complement strand
GGAGCTGCAGCCCCACGCTGGAGGCCGAGCTGGGGCACCGCGGGCGCGGAGCCGCTGGTGCTGTCCGGAAGGAGCCCCGCGCTCGGCCCCTTCTCTCTCCCTTCTCTTTCTCTTGCAGGGAGCTGAGCCCCGGGCCCGTCCTGCCCTGCCTCTGTCTGATATGTTTGATATTAGGTTGTTTTATTGGAAACCAACTAAATATCAAACATATTCTTACAGCGCCAGGGCCGCCCAGCGCCGCGTGCCGCCCGCGCGGGCTCAGCGCCCGCCACCTGTTCCCTGAGTGCGCAGCGATGGGCACGGGGCCCTGTGCCCCCCCCCTGCTCCCTCCTGCCCCAAATCTGTGCCTGGGCAGCACCGAGGAGCTCCCGCCGTCCCTCCCTGTGCCGGGGCAACGCGCTCCTGGGGGCCAGCAGCATCCCCCGCCCCATGGCTGGGCGCTGAGGGGGGGTTGGGGGGCTCCTGGGGGCTCAGCCGTCCCCGCTGCCCCCCCAGAGCCCGACAATGCGGGCCGGGGGCTGCCGCTAAGCCCCTGCTCTTAAAATAGCGTTGGGCTCAGTGTGCCCTTTGCCAGCCCGCCCCCCAGGCACGGGGAAATATCAGCGGGGTGCGGGGGGGTCACTGGGGGTGCTGGGGCGTGTGTGAGCTGCAGGCACTGAGCCAGGGGTGCGGGGGGGGGGCCCAGGGACCCATCACCCCCTGCCCCGGCAAACATGGAGCTGCTGGGGTGGGACGCGGTGTCCCTGTGCCACCAACGTGGGTGTCCCCTTGCAGGGGGGGGGGGGGGGGCGGGCAGCCAGGACAATGCGGGACCCCCGCCCGCCGACCTGCCGCTGCTTTTTATAACCGGCCCAGCTGTCCTGCAGGAGCCCAAATAAGGCTGTGGCCGCCCGGACCCCCCCACGCCAGACAATGGGTCCCGAGCAGAGACTTTTTGGGAGCACTGGGGGGGGGCGGGGAGGGCCAAGAAAGGCAAAGCCCCCGCGCCCACGGACCGGGGCGCACCCATAAACCGGGCGGCAGCGGGCAGCGGGCGCCAGTGCCACCGAGTGCGCCCTCCAGCTGAGCCCGCTCCGCTGAGCCCCCGCGCCCCGCAGCCATGGAGGCCATCAAGAAGAAGATGCAGATGCTGAAGCTGGACAAGGAGAACGCCCTGGACCGGGCGGAGCAGGCAGAGGCCGAGCAGAAGCAGGCGGAGGAGAGGAGCAAGCAGGTGGGGTGCGACGGGAGCCGGGAGGAGCTGAATGGGAAAGGGCACCAGGGCCGACCCGGCGGGATCCGCGTCCCGTGGGGCGGTTTGGGGCCGCGCCGTGGGGCAGCCCCGCTCGCAGCAGCCCATGGGCTCAGCCCCAGTTGTAAGGGACTGGTGGGGGTGTGGGGCATGGGGGAGCGCATGGGGACAAGGAGCGAGTCCCCTCTGTGGGAGGGAAGCCAGTGCCGTGTGGGGTGGGTGCTGACGGCCGCCGCGCTTGCAGCTGGAGGACGAGCTGGCCGCCATGCAGAAGAAGTTGAAGGGGACGGAGGACGAGCTGGACAAGTACTCGGAGGCCCTGAAGGATGCCCAGGAGAAGCTGGAGCTGGCGGAGAAGAAGGCGGCGGATGTACGTATGGGGACGAGAGCTGGGCCGGCCACCCCCCGGCAAGGGGACGGAGGACGGTCCCCCAAAATGGGGCAGGGGCACAGGGCCGAGCGCGGGGAGGGGGCGGGTGGCCCTGGAGCTGGGGTCAGCGCTCGGCCCCGGGAGCGCTGCGTCACGGCCGCGGGCGGAGGACCAACGCCAAAGAAGGACGGAGGACAACTGCACAGCGCTGCTATTGTTGGCCGCCGTTTCCAGGAAAACAATGGCGCGAGCGGTGCAGGGTTTCGCTGCCCGGCAGCCACGTGGCACCACGGCCCTTATTGTCACCTGCGGGGACGCGGCGGCCTCGGGGGCCGTCACCCTGCGCTGCCCGGGGCTCGGCTGCAGCGGTCCCCGCTGGCGCGGCTCTCCCCGGTCCCATGGGGCAGCGCCGCGTGGGGACACTCGAGCTCCTGTGCTCGCTGGGCCATCCTCCCTCTGATCACCACAATTCGGGGCCCCGGGGTCCCTCAGCCCCAGGGCCGTGCTGTGCCTCACTGGGGACGGCGCTGAGCCAGCACCGCGCTCACCCCCACCACGAAGGGCTCCGGAGCCCGTCCGTCCCCACGCTCCCTGCCCTTCTCCATTGCTCAGCACCGCGTCCCCGCGCCCTTCGCCTCTCATCCGTTCCCCGCACGGCGCTGGGAGGTGGCGGAGGGCACCGTGCTGCTGTGCCGTGCTCCCCCCGTCACCACGCATCGCCCGCAGCGCTCGGTCACACTTTTATTGAGCCCCCCATGCCCGGAACGAGCTGTGCCCCTCAGAGCGGAGCTGGTGCCGCTGCAGCTCTCAGCTCGGTTGTGTGGGGGGATATGGAGGGGAGCGGGGGGGGCTCTGGGGGCTCTCAGCCCAATGTGGGGTGAGGTGAGGTGAGGGGAGGGGAGGTGAGGGAAGGGGAGGTGAGGTGAGGCTCAGCACCGCTGGCAGTGGGTTCGGAGCAGAGCCGAGCTGGGAACTGGGGCACAGCGGGAGGGGCAGGGGGGTGAGCTCAGCCCCCGGGAATGCACCAGCACCGCCGTGCCCGTATAAGGCCCGCGGGCTGTGGAAGCCCGGCCCCGGCGAGCGCCCGGTGTGTGGGGCCTGGGGCTGCGCGGGGCAGAGCAGCGCTGGGGGCACGGGGACGTGTGGGGAATGTGTGGGGTGGGCACCCAGGAGCGGACGGGGCAGCACCGCACGTCCCCAGAGCTGTGTGGGGCAGAGCCTGGTGAACCCAGCGCCGTGTGGGGCAGAGCCCGGCATCCCCGGCCACCTGTGGGACAGGCCCCGGCGCCCCACGGCCGCCCCCTGCCCCCGCGTGGCACACGGCCCGGTCCTCCTCAGGGCGGCCCTGCTGCCCCCACTGCCAC
>NC_034432.1:1221511-1257611 GCF_002078875.1 Numida meleagris | reverse complement strand
CCGGGCGTGCGGGGCGGGCTCGGAGCGCTCCCCGGGGGAACGCGGGGCTCTGCCCGGGGGGCGGGAGGGAGCGGCCGCTCCGGAACCGCGCCCTGATCTTGTGGCGCTTGGCGAGCGGGGCACGGGGCAGGTGACGCGGGGCAGAGCCTCCCGGGGCGGTGGCTGCTTCTCCCCGGGGCTCTTCGCGGATCTCTGCGGTGCTGCAGCTGTGTCCGAACGAAGCTGCGGTTTTCCGGGTCCCGGCGCCGCGCTGCGATGCCCATAAGGAGCAGTGCGGTGCTGGGGGCTGACAGCGGGAGCTTCTGCTGTGCGGCGGAGCCAGGCCACTCCCAGCCCTCCGCTGGCTCTTTATTCGCAGCCACATAAGGAATTTTCCTGCACTAGCAGTGTTGTCATGGCAACGTGCATGCTTGCACCCGGCTTGCTGGAGTTGTGCTACGTGAGAGCGGCTCTGTGCTCTGTGTGTTGGAGCCCTGTGCTCAGCCTGCAGCCCGGCCTCTGCTGCCGGGGAATTCCGAGCTCCGCTCCCTCCCTGTGCCCTGGGAAGCGATGCTGGATGGCCGAGCGGGGCTCTGCCCTTGGCTGGGCTCCATGGGCTTTCTGACTCAGGCTTCGCTTCCTGACGGAAACGTGGAGTGACGGGAAGGTGCTGGTGGGCAGTGGGACTGCCCGGAGGTGTCACTGCGCTGCTGGGAGCGCTGTGCGGTGCGGGAGGGGAGGGCTCTGTCCTGCAGTCCCCGAGCAGAGCCCGTTCTCCCGGCAGGATGGGAGAATTGCTTCCCACAGGAAGCCGGGGGTCAGGGGGCTGGGGAGCAGAGTGTGTCCGTCTGCTGGGAGGAGGAGGAGGCTCACCAGCGTGGAAGCTCGTTAATAGGCACAAGAGGTGTGTGCAAGCTGTGTGTGCCAAAGCCTCTTTCCCGGTTCTGCTCAGAGCATCGTTTTGTTCCTCTTTGAGCAGACCACTTCCTCCTCGCGAGGAGCGCTGGCTGCTGGGGCAGCGCGCTGTGCTGCTGCCTCGGAGCATCAAAGTGCTGCGGGTTTCCATGGTGAAGAGCAGGGCGTGCCGGCAGCGAGCTGCCGTGAAAGCAAAAGTGCTCGTGCATCCTGCTCGTGCATCGTGCTGGGGGTTGTGGGGCTGCATGGTTGGGGGGTGGGGGAAGCGCTCGGGAGCGGAGCGTGAGTTGTGGCACGCCGTGTTCCAGCGCCGGCCTCTTTCCTTGCTGCTCCTCCTTCCTCGGGCATCGGCTGGCGTGCGTGCCGTGTCCTTGTTGCCGGTGGCTGGGATATTTCATACATGCCTGGCATGTGTCTGTGTGTCAGGCTCTGCAGTAGATCACGACGCTGCTCTGAAATGGCTGTAGCTCTCTCCATTTTGGTAGCGGTGTAGGAATCCTGTTGAAGGGGATGCTGGCTGCTTCTGGGGTGTCCCATTGGTGCTGGTGTCCCCGGAGCTGTGCGGCTGCCCTGTGGGCTCTGCTCAGGGCTTCACGGAGTGGATGTCCTGTGGCTGATGGGGTTGGTGCTGTAGCGGGCCTGGCTGGGGGGTGGTGGCTTCTGAGCTCTGCTGCTTTCTGCAAACCTTGGTCACTGCTGTGATCACGCTCTGGGCAATGAGCAGAGCCCGTGGGCTCCCAGCAGCTCGCAACTGCTGGCACGTGGGGCTGGAGAGCGGCTCCCAGCCCGAACCCAGGGCTGCGTGAGGCTTCTGCTCTCTGGGATCAGCGAGCGCTGCAGGCAGAGCTCCGAGCCTGGAGCTGGTATCTTCCTCGGGTCGCTGGTGAGAGGGCTCGTTCTGAGCAGCGCTCGTGTCCAGATCACATGAGTAAACCGACTTGGTGCTAAATGCCGGCTGTCACGGCGCGCTGGTGCAGCGGATAAATAGGGCTGATTGATGGCCTGGCAGGATTACAGCAGCTGTGGAGAGGAGATGTTAGTGTAAGTCATCCACTTAGTGTTTATGGCTTAAACTGTCACGTCAGCTCAAGCTGACAGGCGAGAAACCCGTGTGGCGGCGGCTGCTGCGTGGATGAGCCCGTGTTAAATGTTGCAAGGCTTATCTTGCGAGCATATGGGAATGCGGGGCTCGGTGTAAGAAAGTGGATTCAGCCCCTTGACGTGGTTTTGGCTTTCTCCGTGCTGCTGCTGGCCTGTGGGCAGACCTCAGCTGCCCTGCGCTGCAGGCTGAGCCGCCCTCCTTGCTCCCCGCAGGCCGAGGCAGAAGTGGCATCCCTGAACCGCCGCATCCAGCTGGTAGAGGAGGAGCTGGACCGGGCCCAGGAGCGCCTTGCCACCGCTCTGCAGAAGCTGGAGGAGGCTGAGAAGGCCGCAGATGAAAGCGAAAGGTGAGCAGGGGCTGCTGCCGTGCTGTCAGCCACGCAGGTGTGCTCCTACCCGGGGCCCTGTGACGCTGGCATCTTCAGCTTCTGAAGGTGGGAAGTAGGTGCCACGCTGAGGCTGGATGTGGGAGTAATTGGCTGCTCATGCATTGCTGGAGCAATGCTGTTGGCCTTCAGGGAGCACCTCAGAGCACGAGGCTGCGTGCTGCTCTGTCCCCATCTGGGGGAGAAGCGGGTCCTGGGGAGCAGTGAAGGTTGGGGAGCTTCACCTCCTGCTGCGCGCTCCCTTCTGGCCGGGAGCTCCTGACCTGGGGATGTGATGTGGAGGGGAGCAGTCCCGGCAGCGCTTCCAGTTGGCTGATGCACTCCACGCTGTAGTGTGCAGCCTGACCTAGCTTACATCTGCCATAAAGATTTGGCTCTCCGTGTTGCAGCCTGGAAGGGCTTGGCTTGCCTGCACAGAGTCCCTGTGACGGCCTGACTCGTTCTTCCCAGCAGTGCTTCTTGTGCTCCAGGAGCCCAGTGAGCTGCTGGAGCAGTTAATTGTGAGCACCAGCCCAGCAGCACCGTTCTGCTGTGCTGTGCACTCAGAGGTGTGGTGGCTCAGGAGGGCAGCGGTGTGGTTGGGGAGGAAGCAGTGTTCGTGCCCTGATGTGCGTTATGCTGCTGGCTTGCGGGGCTTTGTTTTAATCATCACCCTCTGCTGTGCTTTTTTTTTTCGGGCAGAGGCATGAAAGTCATTGAAAACAGAGCTCTGAAAGATGAGGAGAAGATGGAGCTGCAGGAGATCCAGCTGAAGGAAGCCAAGCACATTGCGGAGGAGGCGGACAGGAAGTACGAGGAGGTGAGAGCCCTGGATGCTCTCGTGTGGCCGACCCTGGCCAGGAGAGGTGGCTCCTTCCTGCACGGCGTGGGGAGGGCCTGGCTCTAGAGCTGCACCACTTCCCCCAGCCAATGACTCTGGCAACACCGGTGGCTCCTGCAGGCGTTCCCTGTCGTACCTTGCACAACCTACGAGTGCAGGATTCATCTTCCTTGCTGTGAACTCTGATTCTCCCTCCCAGGTTGCTCGGAAACTGGTGATCATAGAAGGAGATCTGGAGCGTACTGAGGAGAGAGCTGAGCTTGCAGAGTCGTGAGTAATCTGCTTGCACGTGACTGGCATGTCTACCTGTGCATGGGAACTAACACTAATGGCATTTCTAACCTTGTTACACAAGGCCTGAAGTACAGGGTGGGCTTAGATCTCCCAATGGAAGAGCTGGGAGTAATCTCCTGCTCTGAGCAGGGCAAGATCCACCGAGAATGTGGAGTTTGTGTGCATCAAGAATCAGCACGCTGCGCCTTGCGGCAGAGATGCTCAGCCCCTTTGCATGAGTGCCTCTCTAGGTGGCAAGGTCAGTCTTCCTGCACTCGGTATCCACCAGCACTGCTGTTTGGTCACTGGATGAGCACGCGCTGCTCCGGGGCACGTGAGCTCACGGTGCTGACCCTACAATGGCCGAGGCCTCCTGCCCGGGAGCTGAAGCAGCCTGTGCTGAGGCGTCTGAGGGCGGAGCTGTGGCTGAGCTTGGTCTCTGGGCTCCTTCAATATTTCCAGTCGTCACCAGGGATGTTTCACTGCTGAGTAGCAAGCCAAGCTTCTGCTTGGAGCGGAGGTGCTAAGTGCGTTGTTCAGGCTCCTTTCACGTGTCTCCAGGAGCTGCCCGGGGCCTTTCTGTACTGTGGGCCTTGTCTAACAAAGCTGGCATGTGTGCAGCAGCAGCGCCGTGCTTCCAGCCCAGACATGCATGTCGTGACCATGACTTCTTTGTGTTTCTCCCCTGCCCCTTTTTGGCTCTGCGGTGTTGTGTTATTGGTGCTCCTTTTGACCCTTGCCCCCACCTGGCTTGTGCCATCATGTGACCGTCACTAACAGTCGTGTCCGGGAGCTGCAGGAGCAGATCAGAGTGATGGACCAGAACTTGAAGTGTCTGTCTGTTGCCGAAGAAAAGGTACTAACCGTTCCCTTCTCGAACCATTAAACCAGAACTCTTGTGGTCTTCTCGCTACGCTCCTTCCCTCAGCTTAATTGCGTCCTTCTCTCTCCTGGAATGTTCTGTCCTCTGCCCGAGCACTCCTGTCCGAGTGGTGGCAGCTGTCCATCTGTCTGAGCGGCTTCCCTCCTTTCAGCAAACTAGACGTGCAGCTTCTACATGAGGACGCCAGGTCTGGCAGAAATCTGCGTCCGCATCTCGGCCGCGCGGCTTGGTGCCTCGTGCACGCGCTGGCGGGGTATCTAAAACGTGACCTTGGAGGCTAGGAGGGAGCTTGCTTTCTGCAGAAGTGCTTCAAAGCAAGGTCCCATCCCGTCTGATCGCAGACAGTCTCCTGAAGAACTCCCTGGTCTCCCCTGCACATGGATTCACTTCTCGTCTCTCCTGTCTTTCCCTCCCGCTTCTTTTCCTTTTTTTTTTCCTCCCCTCTTTCTTTACAAAACCCCCCACAGTAAATGTTCCGAGCTGGAGGAGGAGCTGAAGAATGTCACCAACAATCTCAAGTCTCTTGAGGCTCAGGCTGAGAAGGTAGGGCTACTTTTCAAAGGGCCAGAAACGCTTGTTTTGGTAGAAGGGTGCGTGCCAGCGGAGCACCCGCTGGGATGGAGATAATGCAGCTGCAGCCTTAAGCAAGCAAGGAGAGCTGTGCTTGCTTTCCCAGGAGAGCTGCTGGATTTCAGCACAGGACTGATGCTGACTGTAGAAGCTGTGAGCGCGGGAGGTCTGTCTGTCTGTCCCCCTGCCTTGGGGCAGGCTGAGCAGCTGAGGTGTCTGTGCTGCTGGGATGAGAATTCTTCTGTGCCTGAGTTTGTATGTTACGTGCATGGTGTGGGACTTGCTGTCTGACCCAGCCCTCTTGGAGTAGGGTAAGGGCTCGAGGAGTTTGGAAGTTTGTGGGCATGTGCACTGCAGTGGGGAGCTGAAGTCTCCTTTTGTAGCTGTAGACTCCAGAGCGGGAGATGCGCTGGGCTGCTGAGGGCTGCCCGTCGCTGATTCCTTTCCTTTCCCACAGTACTCCCAAAAAGAGGATAAATATGAAGAAGAGATCAAGATCCTGACTGATAAACTCAAAGAGGTGGGTGATGGTGTCGGGGTGCCCTCAGGTGGATCGGTCCTCGGTACCCAGAAGCGGTTTCACTGACTGACTTGTTCCTGTCTGCAGGCGGAGACCCGTGCCGAATTCGCCGAGCGCTCCGTAGCCAAGCTGGAGAAGACCATTGATGATTTGGAAGGTACACGCCGGGGAGGGGAAGCCAAAGAATGTGGTGACGAGTGGGGAGCTGGGAACAACTGCCTGCCAGGCAGCTGGGGAGCAGCGGTGCCGCTCTGCTTTGCTTGGAGCGAGGCTGAACCCAGCGCCTGCCGTGAGCCGGTGCCTCCGGGCCGTGCGGTGATGTGCCGTGGCAGCAGCTCTGTGGCCTTGCTGCCCCAGGCCTCGAGGTTCCCAGCGCCCTGCCCTGTCTGATAGGACAGATAGCTGAGTGCTGATCTTGGCTGTCCTGTCCTCAGGAATGTAACTGGATTCTCGTGCTCCAGCTTAACCCTGTTTAAGGAGTGGCCTAAGGGGGGGGGGGGAAACCACCTGAACTCGCAGGAATTGGTTACGATAACATTCTTTTGTGTGGAATTTCATGCATGTGGCCTGTCTGCAGACAGCATTAGTGCAGTCAGTAAGGAACCAACCCCCAGGAGGACTGAGGCTCCCCAGCATCAGTTCAGGATGAAATTACCCACGACTGCTGAAGTCGTCCTGGATAGCTGATGCTGGGCTCCTTTCCTCCTGCTTTCCCAGTACTTCAGGAGCGTTCCTGCTCTTGCAGCCTGACCTCTCTCCCAGCCGTGGAAGGAGAAAGCTCCAGCTGCCTCCTCAGATCTGAGGCTGTGGCTGGGTTCTTCCATAGATAGCTGTGGCTGCAGCAGCCACGTTGGCGAGCCAGAGCTCTTGCAGGCCTCCTGCCACAGCATGGGCCGTAGCAGCCTTGTAGTGCCAGGTCTTGGAGATGGAAAGCCACATCCTACAGGCTGGACAGAACTCCTGGGTTACTCTAGAAATAGCAGTGTTGTCAGCAGAGCAGTTCCAGAACTGCAGCCAAGCAGCAATCTGAGCCACCCCATGGTCCAGGGGATCTGCAAAAACTCCAAGTCCCTGCACGCTGCCCTTGAAAGATGTTGATTGAGTGTTGGCTCCGGTCTCTGGTATTGCTGCTGAGGTGACCTAGTTTATGACAGCTGATAAAATTCTCTGGGCCCTGGGAAGCAGTTAACAACATCACCAGCTGCATCGTAGCCTGGGCAGCCAGTGGTGGGAGGAGTCTGCCAGCTCCACGCAATGAGGGAGCGCGCTGGTGTGAGTTCCAAGGCTGCCACCTCCATGCAGGGTGGCAATTGCCACTCTGCTGCATTATCTGATGGAGATCACAGGTGTGGCCCTTCTGTTCGGCGTATCCCGCCGAGCTGTGTACCTGCAGAATGGGAATTCCCTCTCTTGCTCACCGCTATTACTTAACTGACTTCTCCCAAGCAGGTTTTCGTATTGAAACCCGAAGGTGAGAACAAAGCGCTTCATTGATCCGTGCCCTCCTTTCGGGGTAGCAATCATCTCCTTAGCTGGAGCTGCCCTGCCCTGGAATTCCTCCACCAGTGGCTGGTGCTGACCTGGCTGAGCAGCTCGTTCTCCCGAGCTCACGGGGTCTGAGCTCTGCCCTCCCCTCGGGGCTGACTTGCAGTCCTGGGAGGCACTTGCTGGTCAGGCTGACCCCGGGCTGCTTGCAGCCTCCCATTCATCGCTCAGGAACGAGCAGCCACGCAGCGCGGCCGTGCTGGCTCCCATCTGACTTCATTTTCTTCTGTTCATGAATCCCACACTGCTTTTCCTGCCCCAGGGTGTTGGAAGAACTCCTGTGCCTTCCCTCATTGTTTGCCTTTTGTTCTCCTCCTAAACCTCTTCTAGATGAGCTCTATGCCCAGAAACTGAAGTACAAAGCAATTAGTGAGGAACTGGACCACGCCCTGAATGACATGACTTCCATGTAAATATGAGCTGGCTGGTGTTTGCCTCTCGCTTCAGCAGGCTAGACCGCCAGAGCTTGCTTGGTTTGCTGTGATTTTCATAGCTGGAGAATCAATGGCACTGTGTTGTCGAGGTTACTTCTACAGATCTGTGCCCCTGGGATTGCGGAGGCTTCCCTGCAGCATGCTGTGTTCTAACTGTAGGTCCCTGTGAGCTGCATGTGTAACACCGAGAGCTGTGCTGGCCTGGAAGGGTTCTGACTCGAACTCTGCCGAGTGCAGTTTCCAGTTTCACTGGTACTGTGCCTTAGTTGCCCACTGGAGCCACCGGGCTGTGGTCTCGGGTTCCTCCTGGAAGAGGCTGTGGGTAGCGCTCAAGTGGGCTCCTTAGGAATTGCCATAACAGCCTTGAGACGGAGCGGACCGTGGACTGATCTGTGGAAGTAGCTGAACTCGCGTTCCTGCAACTTTGCTCCTTGGCTTTGTGTTGGGATTGGCGGTGATTCTGCTAACAGCTGCTCTGCACAGTCCTTACCACTAACCCAGGAGAGGCCGGGTTCCTGCGCTGCGAGGAGCCCTAACGCTGGCACACGAGAGCCCCCGAGCCGAGTTTGCTGTGCACAACCACTCGCGTTTCTCTTAAATCCGGTGTCTCCTTCTGTTTCACACAGATAAGTCTTGCGATTCCAAACTCCACTTTGGATTTGCCTTTCTGCTTGGTGGCTTGTTCTGCATCTGCACCCTGCATTCACGCTCTCGTCATCTCGCTCTGAATTCCAGTACCTTTTTCCAGTTACTGTGCGCAGGGCATCCCTGGGAATGAGCGCTGTAAAGACGCTGAAGCTTGACAGCAGCAGCAGCAGCAGCTCCCAGTTGTGCTGCGCTTGCTCCTAAACAAAGCTCCCTCTGTTTGACCCCATGTGCCAGACACTGCTGTGCTCTGAGGGGCTGCCCTTTTCAGTGTCTGGGTGTAGCTGGGGAGGATGTTGTTCTCATCTGCATATCTTGTGTAGAGCCATAAAGCTCCTTTTGTATTTCTCTTGCCTCGTACTTGAGCATGATGTCACCTTTTTTTAAGGAAAAACAACCCTTGTATGACTTGAAGAGCAGAGCTGGTGCTTTAGAGCAATGGGTTTCTAGTGACCACTTGCCACTGCTTTAGAGTAACAGTTGCAATGTTGCCTTCCCGCTGGTGTAACTTGATCAGGCTTGGTGGAATACACAGACCTCGTTAATGCTCTGGATTTTTCGCTTTGGGTGTGTTACGGGCTCACAGATGTGAATTGCAGCTCTGCACACAGCGCCCCGCTAGGCAGCATGCTCTGTAGGGTGAAGGAGGGTGCCTGAGTTGTAGCAGGGCGTCCTCCAGCTGCGTGCGCTCAGCCTGGCTGGAGCTGCTCCTCACCCGCCTGCTCTGTAGCACTCCCTGGCACTGGTTGTCACGTGCTGGCTCGCAGCGGGTAGCCACCGCGCCTGGCGAGGTGTGAAAGCAAATAAACACCACGTACCTCTGGCTGACTTGCAGCGGGGCAGGGCCGGTCAGGTGCTGTGCACGGGGCGGGTGCGTATGGCTCCTGCTTCAAGGATGAGAGCTGCGGCACAGCGGGGCTGAGGGCAGCGGTCCCGGGGCCCCACACCGCAGTGCTCCGGCTCCTGCGTGGGGCTGGGGGTGGCAGGACCCGTGGGGAGCGGAGCGTGGCGCGCAGCAGGACACTGAGCACCGTGGCAGCCTGCAGGCACTTGTCACATCACTGCTGGTGTGAGTCTGGAGTCTTTCTGGTCGCTCTGGGGCCGTGAACACGGGATTAGCCCCTTGTAACTCTGTGCTGCCTCATGGTGGCTTCTCCAATGCTTCTTTCTTTCTGGATTGGTTCCTCTGCCACAGGGCCCGAAGAGCCCTTCAGGAATCGAGCTTTGGTGAAATGGGACATCTCCCGTGGTTCCCTGAACCTCAGGTTTGTGCGCACCCGGCTCTCCACACAAATAGCGCTCCCGGTACGCATGGTCGCACACGTGAACCGCCCCAGCCTGTCCTCGCTCTGTGTTCGGGCTGAACCCTCTTGGGGCAGGGAAGGAGGAGGTGACTCTTGCAAGGAATCCCAGAGGAAGAGCTTGGGAAGCTCTGCGGACGGTGGCCTGATGCTTTGCGGAGCTGTTGCCCCATGCTCCAGAAGCGAGAATCTTTGTCGGTACCCAGACGTGCAGCTGAGGTGGGGGGGTCTGGCTGCGTGGGGGACAGGGCCTCTCGCTGCACTCGGGTGGGTGGAGGCTTCCAGCCAGCACTGGCTGCCAGTTCTCACCGACAGGAGGTGGCTCGTGGTGCTCCCTGCCCTTGTGAAATGGGCTCTGCTCACGGGGAGGTCCTGGCTCTGGGTTTGTTACCCGCTCCCATGGAGTAGAGCAGGCGTTGCAAACAATGTTATCGGAGGCTGGGCTTTGGCAGGCCCGTTCCCTGCTCATCCTGGTGGAACTCCACGCTCAGCAGGTGGGTGGGTGATGCAACTCCTGCCCTGGGAGGTTCTGGGAGGCTTCTGGTCTGACGGGATTGCGGGGCTTGTGCAGGCTGGTTGCCACGGGCTGGGCTCCCAGCTCAGGATTGCTGCAGGTGCAGATAAGCTGACCACGAGGCACGGGTCGTGGAGCTCCCCGTGGCTCCGAGGCCTGCCCTGCAGGCTGGGTGGGGAAGGGAGCGGGCCAGGCATTGCTGCGGCCCCACAGATGTGAGCGGCTGCTCTGTTAAGAAGCTGTTCCTGGGGTCTTAGAAAGGTCACGCTAATTACTTCAGTCAGGCTGCTCCCTCGCGTGGGTGGGTTGGCAGGGCCCTGTCCGCAGGCAGTAACGCTTGCGTGGAGGCTGGGAGCTGTTGCCTCAGCCTTTGGTTGCTTGACCTTCCATTGACCGGTTTCCTTCTGTCCTCTGCTGCCCGAGAGGCCCAGGGTCAGTGGGGAGGGCAGGGAGCGTGTCCCTGGTGCTAGGAGCCTACATGCAGGGCAGGCTGGGGCTGGCGTACCTGTCCCCTGCAGCACAGCTTCCCTCTGCTTCTAGGAGGATTGCAGCAGGGCAGAAATTGTCAGCTCCCCTGCTTGTTGCTTTGTCCCTCGGTGGCTTGGAAGATGGGGCAGTCAGCATTGCCACTCTCTGTCCTGCAGAGCGGGGTGTAGCTGGGGTGGGTGCTGGGTGAGGAGAAGCTCTTCCCCCCTCCCCCCCCCCGTGTGGGGCTGTAAGGGTGGAGGTCTGTGGGGCAGGGGGGGCTGTGCTGTGACTGCTCAGGTGAGCCCTGTAGTTGGTGTCCCAAACCTCATCTGGCCAGGCCTTGCTCAGGAGCAATTGTTCCTAGACTGAAAGTAATGAGGAATGGCGTAGCCCCCCGTCAGAGGTTGCCGTAGGTTCCTAGGGATCTTGCAGCACGAGGACGGTGTGAGATGCGAGGGCAGCAGCTGTGCTGTGCTTTGTGCTAACTCAGCAGGCGGTGGCAGCGTGCTGTGTGTACCATTCCAGTAAGTGGTGATTATTTCTGCCAGGCTGGAAGCTGTGGTGTAGGGATTTTTTTTTTCCCACTGTTTGGAATTCCCCAAGCGCAGAAGTTGGATCCTGGAAGGTGTTTCTGGTTCAGCTGCTGTAGGACAGAGCGCTCCACGGGCTTAAAGCGCATCCCAAGCCCTTTTCCTTCCCTGGGTACGGTGCAGCCCAGCCTGCAGACTCCTCTTCTGGTGTTCTCCCTTTGCAAGCCCTTGGCAGCACTTCCATTTCTGCCTGCACTTGGCTTCCACTGTGATCTTCCTGAGCTGAGAAGCGAGTTAAGAGTACGATAAACCTTTGTTCTTCCCAGCGTCCTCTGTGCAATAGCCTAGGCTCGATCTTCAGAGGCACGTGCTGCGGGGACAGGTTATTTGATGTGCTCCTCTCGGTGCTCTACTAACCTGCCCTTTCTCTCTTTTTCTCTCTTCCTCTTGTTCCCCCTAATCCTGTTGCTGCTGCAGAGCGCCTGTACAGCCAGCTCGAGAAAAACCGCCTGCTCTCTAACGAGCTGAAGCTAACGCTGCATGATCTGTGTGACTGAGAAGGGGGCCCACTAATGCCATTAAGCAAGCTTATTGCGACCACCAGTGCTGTGGACCACAGCGAAATCTGATCACTCTTGAGACTGGCAGACTTGCAAATTCTATGCAGCTACTGCTGTTGAACGGGGCAGTTGAATTTCTTCTCTAACTTATTTTAAAAGCTCTTTTTTTTTTAGTTATTATTATAAAAGTAACTTGTATTCTTGGTGGGAAAACCTCTCAGGCTTGGCTGATCTTTCTGCCAGCCCTGTTCACTGGCACAGGGGTCTGCCTGGCTCCTCCATGGAACCAGAACGGCTGCACCCACCGAGAGAGGGGTGGTGTGAAGTCAGGCTCGTGCCTGCTGGAAGATACCTGCCACGTGCTAGAACTTAAATTACTGTTAGCTGAATGACTGTAGGATTTCCTGCTGCATGGAATGATGGCTTCTAACAATAAATGACTGACCTCGTGGTCTGTGAGACACTGCACACCTGTAGTACTTTCCTGTGTAGCTGAGTCCTGACCCAGGAGGTCTGGGGGAAGTAGTCGTGCCTGGGGCCTCATCTCAGTGCAGCTGTGGAGTCCCAGGATGGGTTGGGAAAGCTCACGGGTGTCTTGAGAGCAAGTCTCCAAATCCGTGATGTGAAGCTGTCTCTTGAGTGCCTGCAGGGAGCCCTTAAATGCTGCAGTAGCCAGTGCTGTAGGAGAGATGCTGCTTGCTGTGTGTGTCGTGCGCTGTCTCTGACCCGGGGTGGCTGCAGCCCCTCCCCAGACCCCTCGGGAGGTGCAGGGCAGCTTTGAGAAACTGCTTGTTCCTAAAGGACATCTTCCTACAGCGTGTCTGCCCGGTGTCCCGACGTGTGGATTTCTTCAGTGGTATGGGTGGGCTCACCTATGGAGTAAAGCCCACCTAGAATGCTAGTTGCTGATCTGAGCTCTCCTCCTGGCTTAAGGAACATGTGAGAACCGACTGTGCGAGCTGCCTGTAGCCTTGGGCAGAGCTGCAGCACCCTGCTCCTACTTGCTCACTGCCTGCTGTTCCCACTGTCCTTGGTAGTCTGCTTCCCGCTGCTAGGTAGCAATGGTCCTGGTGGCCAGCTTGGCATCTCTATCCTGTGCTGGGGGGAAGGGGGGCACAATCGATTGTAATTCCAGGGGCTGATTTCTTAAGCGCGTTTACTCCTCAAGTTGCTCTCGGGTGGCTTGCTGGGCCACTGGGGCCTGCTGTCTGAAGTGTTGAAGCCCTGAGGAAAGCTAGCTGCAGTCTGAGGCACCTGCATGCACAATGCTGCCTACGGCACTAGCTAGAAGTGCGTCCTGCCCGTGCCATGCGGAGCACCAGCGGTGCCAGAGACGAGGGCTACAAGGAAACAGGTAACTCCAGAGCTGCTCACTGCAACCAGCCAGGCACCCACGGTTTGAGAACGCTGCGGCGGCGTGCTGGGAAGGGGCTAGCGCGGAGCTTTCTTTGGCGAAGGTCTCTCGGTTGCCCGAAGCTGACTTGTAACTCTGCCTCTTGCTTCCCACCAGATAAACTGAAATCCACCAAAGAGGAGCATCTCTGCACGCAACGAATGCTGGACCAGACCCTGCTAGACCTGAATGAGATGTAATGGAGCCCCGCTGCTGCCTCCTCCACACGACGCCTGGGGCCGGCCCAGCCTCCGCTGCCCTCTAACCCTTGGGCCCCATTTCTTTTCTGTTGCCAACTTGCCCAAATGCGCATCTGCTTCTTCACCTCAGGGTTAGAGGTCATCAGGTTGGGCAGAGCTTCACACAGCGTTATTAAGGGAAATAAACAATGCAATAATGTCCGGGGGAGCATGTTTGAGATGTACACATTTTGTAACTACCGTTTTTTTTTTTGTTTTTTTTTTTGTAGCAACCATTGTAAACATTCCAAATAACTTGAGTCTGGTGAGCTACACCGCAAAGCTCTGGGCTTTATGTTTGGTATTAACCCGTTGCTCTGCTCTGAGCCCGCTCTGGGGGGAGGAGGACGGTGTGGGGCCGGGGTGGGCACGCTTTGCTCCAAGAGCTGTTTGCCAAACCAGCAGTTCAATTTCTCAGCTTTAAGGTAACCCTGTGGAGAAGCAATTTGAGCAAAAGCATTTTTTTTTTTTTCCCCCCTCCCTGTTCTCTGAACAGCTCAACCTGTCGGTTTGCTGGTTGTTCCCCTTTCCTCCCCCAGTGTTTCCCTTTCCTTTCTGGGGGTTCCACGCAGCCATGGCCCTCAGCACCCGGGGGTGGCTCTGCCTTCACTCAGTGCTTTGCCCCTCGTCCCTGGGCTTGGCCTAACGGCCTCAGTCCAAGCCTTGTTTTCTCCGAGCAGTTCCGCCAGCCTGGGGCAGGGGCCTTCCCTCCTGGCCTGCAGTGCTCTCATGTCTCATGTGCGAGCCCTCCGCTGTGCGTTGTCGTGTGGTGTCTGTGAGGCCGAGCATGGGGAGGCCGAGCCGGCGCTGCGTGGTCGTCACGGTTACGGGGCCAATCTGGAGAAAAAGAGCCACGTCAAGTGTTTTGATACTAAATTGAGAACTTGTCTTAACTGTCTTTTGAAATAAAAAGCGATCTCTCCACACCGTGGTGCCTCGCTCTGTTCGATGCCGGGCCGGGGCTGAGGGGAGCACCGGGGCGAGGGCGGGAGCGCGCGCACTGACGCTGAGGAGAGTGGGCGCGCTGCGAGGGCGGGGCAGCGCGCATGCGCAGTCGGCAGCCACCAGGTGCGCCGTGACTTAGTGCGCATGTGCAGAGCGACGCCGGCAGAAAGGCGGGAAGGGCGCCCTGCGGGCGGCGCCATTTTGTTTCGCTGACAGGATGAGGCGGGCTCGGCGGTTTTGCCTTCTCGCCCTCTCCCTGCTCGTCGTGGTGCCTTCTTGCGCCTTTAAACTAAACGTGCCCAAAGTGTTGCTGCCCTTCAGCCGGGAGATGCGGGTGCCTTTCGTGCTGGAGGCTGAGGGGGGCTGTTACTCCTGGTGAGGGAGGGAGCGGTGCTGGGGGCTGCAGGAAGGGGCGGCCTGTGGGGATGGAGGGGTTTGGGGCGCAGTGAGGAGGTGGGAGCCTGGATCGGGCTTCGTGTGTGATGGTGGCCATGGCTGTGCTTTGTGCCCAGCAGGGCTGTGAGTGGCCTGGCTCTCTGACAGCACTGTAAAGATAGACGTGTAAGCAGAGAGGGGAATATCTTTGTGTCTTTCAGGCATTCCATGCATTACAACGTTGTCACAGCGGAGCCCTTTTATGAGAATGGTACTACGTGCTCCCAGAAAGCCCTGCTGTCTGCTCAGTCCGCACAGCCCGCCAAGCTGAGCAGCGCTGTGATAGCTGAGGAACGCGGTGCGTGGAAAAGCAGCAGCTCGTGGGGTGGGAGGTGACCGAGGGAGCTGGGATGTTGGCTTGTATGGAAGCATACGATGTTGTGCGTTGTTAGAAAGGTGAACGATTTATTGTTGAAAACAACCCGTGAATACCTCGCTCAGGTTCTGCAGGATGAGAAAGCAGCTATTAATTATTCTCGCTGCTACCAGCTTTTCGCAGCTGTTGAGTCAATAGAAAGTTGTAGGTGCTGAATGAAGCGCTGTTTGTTCCCCTGCTGCAGTCACCGGCCATACGCTGCGTTGCGATGTGATTGTTGACGTGATCGACAGCATTGAAATTCTCTCCCGAACTCGGGAGATCTACGTGGAAGATTCTCCTCTGGAGTTGGCAGTGAGAGCCCTGGATGTTAAAGGTACTGCTTGTGAGAAAGGCTCTCCCGGTACCGTGCCCAAGTTGTGCTCTGAGAGATAAATGCTGCTTGTTGCCTTCATGTTCAGAAGGAAAGGTTTGATTTTACTGTGTCAGCCAGCAAGAGTACATGAGCTTTCCTCTCTATGTGAATTTTCATCTCTGTTTTCAGGAAACACGTTCAGTAGCTTGTCAGGAATGGCTTTTGAGTGGAGCGTCGCAAAGGATGAGGACACGGACAGTATAGAATTGTCAGACAAAATAAGGTGACTATGGCAAAAAGGATGAGGGAATGCTCAGCACTCGCTTTCATGCTGGGATGCTCCTAGGGTGAGAAGGCAAAAGAAATTCACGCAGATTGAGTTAAATGCTTGACCTTCATCCTTGGGCATTTTAAAAACTCCGTCAGAGAAGATCCCAGGGAATCTGGGATTTCTGAGGTTCCTCTGCTTCAAACTGGGGATGTGACTGGAGACTTCAGAGGTGTTTCCTTACCCGTTTTTTCCACAATTCTCTGATAATAATTTCTTCTTGATCAGTGTACACATGGGACGCCAGCCTGTCTGTATTAGTGAATCCGAAACGATCGTGGAGATGGTGGCAAAGGTTACTTCTGTTTTCTTGTCAGGATTTTAAAGTACTCAGAAGCTGACTACTCGCCACCAGATTACATTGTCGAGCTGGAAAGAGCAGAAAAACAAGGAGACAGGATCCTGGTGTCAGGAATCACAACTGGTGCAGCGGTTGTAAAAGTCCGAATACAAGAATCGACCTACAAGGTGAATAATCACCGTGAATTTCCCTTTTTTTTAATATTAAAAATAGACAATCCAAACCTCTGCTTTAGCCAATCTGTGTGGAAAATAGGCATTTTTTTGTGGCACGTAATCTTTTATGGCTTTAGCTTTCGTGGCTGCGGGTGACAGCAGCATTCTGATTGTTTTCAGTTCAGAGGAATACGTATCAGTTCATGAGCTTCAGGAAAGAAACCATGGTGTAGTAAGTGAAATTTAAGGGTGTGCCCCTGTATGTGTTAACAGCTATCTGCCCTGCTGTGTTACACACACAGCTGAGACTACCACAAGTAACAGATAAGAGAGAAAGAAATCTCTTTATTGCCACGTTTAGCAGTGTTGTGTGGATTATCAGTTTTGTTGGGCTTTCCACCACTGAATACTGAAGAGAGTGGGTTTTTTTTAATTGTCAGCAGTGTTTCACGTAGCAATAGGAAAATAAAAGTAAGCGTGTCCTTGAAAAATTCCAGATTGCCAAGGGAATGTGGGGCAGATGCAGAATGCTGAGCAAGTCAGGATGTGAAGGAAGTGTTCCCGAGTGCATTTCTGTGCTGGTAAAGTGCACTTATTCCTTTCCCATTAGAAAGTGGCTGCTGCCGTGGTACGCCTGCTGGTTCTGGAGAACATAGCGCTGATCCCCGCTCATGACGTTCGCCTCCTGGTTGGAGCACTTATAAAATACAGAGTCGTAAAAGTTGTACAGGGGAGGATTACAGGTAAATTATTCTCGTAGCGCCGTGGTGTTGCTCCCAGTTTTCACCTGAGCTTTCTAACGAAGCGTGTGGATACGTTGTGGTTTTCAGAGCGGGGAAACTGACCCTAGAGATGAAGTTGTATTATGAGTGCATGACTGCTGGGCCTCGTGCGTGCTGCCTCACGAGGGAATGTGGCACCCTGTGGAAATGGGGAATGGCACAGCCTCCTGGTGGTGGCAGAGTGGGTGTGAATTGATTGCCGTGGCACACTAATGCTTGCAGAACTCGTGTGTCAGCTCCTGAGCGCTGAACTAACGCTGCCAGCGTGGAGAAAACGTCAGCTAATTACATGTTTAGACCGATGGAGTGCTGTCGTTATTGTTAGGTCCTTGCAGTTGTACCTGCTTAAAGAGAACGCTTCGCAGGAGAGCGTAGGTGGTTATAAAATCACTGCGATTTTTAAAATAACCTTTTTGCAGAGCTGGCATTTCCTCTTGAGCATTATGAGCTTGAGCTTCGGGATCAAGTCGTCGCTCCCGGCGGCTCTGAGCGCCTGCCCGTGGTCAGCCTGGAGGCGAAGGCCGCCGCCGTGCGAGCCGTGCAGCTGGGCCACAGCAGCCTGCTCTTGGTGCATAGAAGTATCCTTGCGGGGTTCCAGTGCCATCTCTGTACTGCTGGGTGCCTGAGCTCTCTCCCAAGTATGGCCAACCTGATTTGTAGTCACAGACCGGGGGGTGAAAGAGGTTGTAAAGGCGGGTGGGGTACTTGGAGCTTCGGTTCTGAGTTTCTCTGAGTGCTGGAGCGTTGGCTTGGTTGGAGGGGATTCCTCTGTGAGTCTCCTCCTTCCCCCCAGCTGAGCCTGTCTGCAGCTCTGTGCTCCCCGCTGCTGCGGGATCGCCTCCTTCCTCCCTTCTTCATTGACAAGGACTCCTCCTCCACCCAATGACACAATGTAGCCCCATTGACAGGCAGAAGGTGAAAATTAGATCGAGCTCCATGCCCTCAGTTACTCTGTATTTAAACCCTTCCAGTTTTCTAGCTCCCTAAAGCTGACCGCGCTCCTTCTGAATAAAACAAAAACTCTCCAAGAATTCCTATACAAGAACAAAGATGTTCACATGCGAGCTGCATCTGCACTGCCTAACTGCACTATCTCTGTCGTAGAAGCTGGATTTTTAGGTAACAAGAAAGTAGGAGCTTGACTGTAAAGCTCTCATGTTCTGTTTTTTTTTTTTTCTGGTCAGGAAAATATGTCTTTAATATCTCACTGCCTTCATTCTGTTGCCAGTGTGCATCTACAACTTAAGGCCAAAGCAGGCTGCATCTTTTCAAGCGCTCTGATCCGAAAATTGAAGTTGGCCTCGCTCCGTTTGATGGGCTGCTTCCTAAATCGGAGTCATTAACTAAGCTGGAGATTAGCAACAGGGAATGGGCCTCAGAGCTTGGAAAGAATGTGCCGTGGTTGCCTTGCATGCCATTTTTGTGCTGCTTGCTGAAATATATATTTTTGTTAGAGCGTGCTTGGGCTCAAGAATTTGTTTTTACACGATACTGGATACTTTGGTGGCTGAATAATGAGCGCCTGTCTGCTCCAGTCACCAGTCCTCATCCAGAAGGGTTCAGTGACTCGAAGCGCTCGGCGGTGGCTGACATTCCTCGTTCTGTGCTCAAATCTCTGCTTCTTGGCAGCAGCAAGATGTCGGTTCCCAAAAAATCGCATCCCTGGCTCTCACTGATCAAGCACAAAATGGAGTACAAACTTCTTTTCTGAACCAAGTTAGGAATTGTTCGGTTCTTCCGCAGATAGAAAAGCAACTCTGATATCAAAAGTTCTTAAGAAAAGATATTTAGCACCGCTGGTTGCTGCTGGTAGCGGTTCCAAGAGCAACGCACGTTTTTCGTTTCAGGTTTCAGCGTCTATCCAGGAGACAGATGGGTGCTGGAAGTGCAGCGAGAGTATGCCGTCACTGTGGAGGTTTATGACAGGGACAGCACTAAGGTTTATTTATCGGATGTGAGTACGTGTTCGGTTAGCAACGCGCGGCTGCCAGCAGCAGTGCCATGATGGATTATGTTGCTGTCATGGGGAGCGTGCAGCGAGTACAGCATTCCTGCCCTTTCCGAGTGTACTGAAAGTAGCTGCTAATGGGGGTACTCAGGACTAGAGAGATCAGAGAGCAGGAGAAGGGAAGTGGCTGTTGCTGTTATCATCTCAGTTTCCTTCAGGCTCTGTTGCACACATTTTCACTCATGTTTCACCTCTGCTGGTTGCAAACCTCTCTGGAACCACGCGGTCCCGTGGGTGTTTGTGCAGTGAATCGGGTTTTCCTTGGAAGGGGGGTGCAGCGCTGGCTGATTTTGGTCGATTTGCAGAACCTCAGAATTACTCACCGCTTTTCGAAGGAGTATTTTCAAGAGATAACATCATCTCCTAACGGGTCTCACCACGTAGTTCGAGTCCTCAAAGCTGGCGTCACAGTGATCAAAGCTGAACTGGTCTCTGTCCTGCAGCAGGTAAGAGATAATGACGGTGGTGATTTTCTTCAGAATATGGTTTCTTAGACCCCTGGGTCATATCGTGATAGTGCTCACATCCATGTGCAGTGAACTGCTCTGTGGTTTGAGCTGCTCTGTACTTGTCCTGCTAAAGCAAGATGCTCTCCATGTGGTCTTTGTATACAACGCTGTCTGCAGTTTGAGCTGGGAGCGCTCCGAGAGGCAAACGTGGCTCTTAGAAATGTGAGAAACCAGGCAGATAGGAAGGAAAGCTGAGGGAAGCCGACTGACACCGGGGATTCTTGCAGCTTCTGCGCTGCTGTTGGAGCAGCTGCAGCTCTCTCCTGCCCTCGTGCAGCGTGTTGTCTTGCACTGCAGACCACGCGTGGCTCGGCAGCACGCTGGCTCTTTGCCGAGCAGCATTCCCCTCTGCAGCTTCCGGAGCTTTCCAGGCGTTCCGGGGATGTTTTCTGTAAGAGAATGAGATGCAGTGGTCAGAGTGGATGGGTTTCGAAGCAGAAGCAGGGTACGCTGTGCCGATTGGCCTCAGCACCTGGGAATGTAAATTAAATGCGTTAAGGAAACGATAGGAATATAGCCACAGACTCCTGCCTCTAATTTTATACAAAGGAAAGCGTTTTGGAGACTAACGGACATGTTACAGTGCTATCTGGATTGTATTCCCCCAAAAGAAACAGTGGATTTCATGAATTTATATTGCCTAAGCTTGTGGTTGTAGCAATCAGCACAAATCTTTTCCGTGGGGATTCATGCCTGTTCAGGCTGGATTCGTGTGTAAAACCATCAGGTTTGTTGTTGGATGGAAGGTGCTGTGACGGAAAGGACGTTTCCTTCTGTCCCCGTGTTTGCAGGATGGCTCTGGGGCTTCCTTCCCCGCAGCGATCGGCCGGGAGCAGGAGGTGAAGCTGTACCGCCCCGTCAGCATGGCCCCTCCCTTCCTTGCCTTCCCGTGGCATCCCACTGGAGCCTTGTATCAGTACAAACTCCAGGTGAGGTAGACTATGGGATGGGGAATTGTGATGGCCTCCTCGTTTTGGGAGCCTCTTCCAGAGGAAGAGCGCACGGATGCTCTGATTGTCCTGCTTCAGCCTCAGAAAGGTTCTGTTCCCACACTTAACTGTCTGGCTCCCCCCACAAAATCCATTTTTCGTTAATAAGGCCACGTGCTCTTTTCCTTTCTCCAGAAATGCCCCGTTCCTGTCCCCCCGTGTTCACGCCTCCCTTTGCCTTTCCCTTATCTTCCTGTGTGCTGCCTTAGTCCCTTTGTTCTTCAGTCCCAGTTCGTTCGCTGTTTACTTGGCTGTACATCATTAAACATCACTGCAGATTTGAACTGTTGAAAGCGTTGCATAAGCGTAAAAGGCAATGGAGGTGCACTTTTGCAGTGCTGTTCCATAGTAAAGCCATGAAAACACAGGTGGTTTTCTTGTCAGAGCAATAATGCTCGTGTGCTCTGGCACGTCACCCTCCTCCTGTTGCCAGGACACTGTTCTAGTTTATGGTGCTTACCTTTCCTTTCTGTTCCTATAGGTGGAAGGAGGCAGTGGCAATTTCTCCTGGATTTCTTCCAATCAAACTGTGGCCACGGTCACCATAAAAGGAGCGGTGAGCGGAGGCCTGGCCCAGGGGCACTGCACAGTTCAGGCCAGAGATGTACAGAACCCCCTTCATTACGCGGAAATACAGGAAAGTCTTTTTTTAATTATTTTTTCTGGGCACTTTATTGTTCTGAAATGCTGTCTTGTCCAGGCTTAGAAAAGGAAGGCTTCTGCTTGAAGGTCAAAGTGTGTTTGTTGTTCAGAAGCACTGGGCTGGGTTTTCTGGAGGCTTTTGTTGCAGCCTTCCCTCAGTGGGACTGCTTCCAGTTTACGTTACTGGACTTGCATCTTAGTGTTTCTTATTGCTTGAGTGTCAGGTGCTTCGTAATGCAGTACTATTTAGCTGCTGAGTTTTACGTTACATCCTGTTTAAAATCATCTAAGAACTATTAGATCATTTGTAAGCAGAGAGGCTGTCGAGCTGTTTTCCATATCTGAATTCGGGCTGTTTCCTGCTCGGAGCTGCGTGCTCTGACCTCGCGGTGCCGGCTGCCTCCTCTCTCACTGCTTCCTGGGGCTCTGCTCATGCAGGTGCACGTGGAGCCTCTGGCAAAGGTGGAACTAATGCCGCTCCGCGCAGACGTTGAGGTGGGGCACGTCCTGGTAGCTCCTCTCCAGGCCTACTTCATGCAGAGGGAAACGAGGGAGTACGCTGCTTTCACTGACTGCTCCCTCTTACCTTTGGAGATAAGCATGGAAAAGAAAGGAGTGTTTGTCCTTACAGAAGGAGGTACGATGGGTTAGCTCCAAAACACTTGTCTCCATAAACGTGCTTTGTATCATTTGTGGGGACTTTGTCGGTTATTAATGAATTCTGAGGCTGTGACGGGCTCGAACCGTCTCTTGTGGCATTTTATAGTTGACTCCCAACAACTGAAGGATCAGATGTGACATCTGGGGGAACCTTTAGGAAAACTGAGGGAGGTGAAGGGTTCTCTTGCAGTTAATCTCATCACAGATCTGCTGCAGAGATGCTCTGTTTTAGGTAATCAGAAGGCTGACCGGATATCCTGCTCCAGCTTCCAAATAGAAGCAAGGTCTTTGGGACACACGTTGCTGACAGTGGGCGTTAGTGCCCACCAGCAGCACTTTGAAACAAGTGCGATGTTTGCTGCTTACGAACCCCTCAAGGTGAGGAAGCGTGTGCGTTGTGTTTGGATTGCTAACCTGCTGAAGAGTTAATGTCTTTGTTGCACAGCGCCAAATCCTGAATCGTTTGCAGCTGGCAATTAACGGCACCTACAAAACCAAAAACCTCTCCTTCTGTCGGAGGGGAGTAAATTGGTTTAACAGTCAGCTTGAGTTTAAATTCTGTGAAAGAGCAGCAGTGTGTTTGGGCTGCTCTTCGTTTTTCTGTCGGAGCTGTGTGCTGCTGTATTTGCATTTTAATGGGTGGGGTCTAAGCGATATTGCTTGGGCAGCTTGGCATAAATGAATGTAGAAGAAAAACGAGGCTATTTTATAACAATCTGCAGTTTCTTGTCTGCTTCTCATGGGTGTGCGTGGCCCCATTCCAGCATTACAAAAGCCCTGTGGGTTGACCTGAAACATCCCTTCCACTGCTGGAGTAGTTAAAGGCCTTCAATGAAATGGTGGTATCAGCGGTTCTTTTTTTGTCTCTTTTTGACTTGAGTGCCTCACTGACAAATGGTATTAGAGGCAGGAATTTCTGCTTTTTTTTCCTCTTCATGTGGTCAGGCTGTCAACCCGATCGAGGTGGCTTTGGTGACCTGGAAGGCAGAGAAGCAGATTGTTTTTGAAGGTGGGCCAGGGCCCTGGGTTTTGGAACCATCTCGTTTCTTTTCGGAACTGACTGTGGAGCATAAAGATAAAATTGAGGTCACGCAAATCCGACTGCCAACCCAAAGGAAAATGAACCAGTATGTGTACCAGGCTGCGTGCCTGGAGCTGGGGGAGCAGGTAAGGAAACTCCAATCTGTGTGTTCTAAGCTTCAGAAGGAGCTGCAGTGTGGATAAACCTGCACGTGTGGTCTCACATTTCCCTTGACTAGAGAGCTCACAGCCTACAGTGGTGTCAGCTAAGCCCAGGAGAATTTCATTCTTCTTACACTTGTTGGTTTGTTGGTCCCCATTCTACTCAGGGTTGTTTAGGGGAAAATAAAGTAGGGATCCTGTTCAGCCCGATGGTTCTGTCATACATGCACAGACAGCTGTGATGAAACTTTCCTACACGCTGTGCCCACAGAAACTTCTGCAAGGCAAAAAAAAAACATTTTTCTCCCAACGAGCCTGTCCTGCACTTCCTTCGGTTCTGTACACCTAATCCCATGCATGCCATCTTTACCTTTGAAGACACTGCTGAGCACACCAGTTACTTTCTGCCCGTTGTGGCTGCTCCAGGCGGCGAGCAGCTCGCTGTGTGTCCCTGCAGGTGCTCACGTTCCGGGTGGGGAACCGACCCGGGCAGCTGAACCCTGCTCCTGCCGTGGAGGTGGCTGCGGTGACGTTCATCTGCGCTGCTCCTGCCAGCATGTCCGTGAGCCCGGTGTACAGAGCGCTCGCTGCCGTTCGACCTTGTCTGCTGCCACAGCACAGCAAGCAGCTCGTAAGGCTCGGGGCAGAACTGGTGTCGATGCTGTGTTACGGTCCTGCAGTCGCTTGGGGGGTGTTGGGAATACGTGATGTGTGAGGTATTTGCAGTGGGCTTAGGTGAAGGTTGGGTGTTATTAGCTGGTCTTGCAGAGCGCTGATTGGAAAAGTGGTTACCTGATAGTGAAATAACTTTCATCCCAATAAACGATGGCCCTTTACTGACAAAGTTTCCTCTGACCGTTGTGTCCGGTTTGGCAGTAATTGACTTGGTTAAGCAGGAAAGCTCAAAAGAGGAATCTAAAGAGCCTGAGCCCCGTGATGCATTGGGTGGTCAAGCTGTAGCTGGGAGAAAGGAGCAGTCACTGCTGCACAGAGCCCTGTCCATCACGGTTCAACTGATTCAGGAGAAGGAGATGGAGGTTGTCAACGGGAACTGTTCCTTTGCACGCAGATCCCCGTCTCCAGCCGCAGGAGCACGGTGCTGGAGCTGGCTGTGTTCGATCGGCAGCAGCGCAGGTTTGACAACTTCAGTTCCCTGGTGCTGGAGTGGAAGTCATCCAACAGGAGCCTGGCGCACTTCTCTGACGCCAGCGCCATGGAGATGGTGCTGAAAGATGACGGGAGCGGGCAGACCCAGCTGCACGGTACTGCTGGGCTTTGAGGACGTCAGCCACTGTGTTCTGATATTCCAAATCGTTCCTCGGGAATGCAGCGAAACTTGAAAAATCTTCAAAATCTCGTGTAAGAGTATTTCTTGAGGGTTTTGGTTTCTTTTCTGTTGCTTGTAGGGCATCAGCTTCTGGAAGTGCATGAGATTAAAGGAACTGTTCGTGTTGAAGTCAGCTTTGTCAAGTACACGACCAGGGGTGGCCCGCAGGTGAGCAGTGAGGAGCCCTCGTGGTGGATGAGAGCGTGCTTGCTCTGGGCCTGACCCTTCTTGCATTTGGTGACAGATATCCTTGGTAATGGGCTGACACTTCATTTTTGGTTCTAAACACCAACCTTTGCAGCATCACAGGGAGAGATTTCCTTCGGGAGAAATCTGCAATCTGCAGTCATCATTTCCTTTCTGTCGGAGAGGAGGAGGAGAGTGGTGCTTTCGTAACCTGAGCAATGCTGATGTAATATGGTTCTGATTTTGTTTGTGTTCCTAGGCAGCGTCTGGCTTGCTTACCTCTGTGGAGTTCCTACTGGTCGAGGACGTGGCGGTTTTGCCAGATAATGTCACTATATATAACCACCCTGCTGTAAAGGTAACAGCACTGTTCACAGCTGTGTTGTACCTCAGAGTTCTTTGAAAATGCGTGGAACCTTTCGCTATTGAAATCTGGTTCCTGCTGGTTTTTGGATGGCAGAAAGCACCTGTTTGCATGAACTCATGAACACATCTCACACGTCTGCCTTCCTAAGTCAGTGCTTTACTCTGGGAAGGAATTGTGCACTTGGGGACAGTTTGGTGATGTCATCGTGGAGGGGACAATTGCTGAGGATTTTGCTCTGCTTTTTATTCAGCTCTTTCTTGAGCAGAACCCCTGCTGATACAAAACCCACAAAAACAAGTGATGCCTTCACATTTTGTAGCGACCTCCTCTTTCTAAGCGAAACCTCAGAGCAGGTGAGGACCGAGGGCTTAGTTCGTTGATGGGATTTTGTTTTCATTGGCAGGAGCTGTTCAGGCTGGTGGAAGGTTCTGGATACTTCCTGGTCAACAGCAGCAAGGAGGGAATAGCAAACGTGAGATACTTGGAGGCAGACAGCGCCATTGAGGTGATTGCTGCGCGGGCGTTTGGCACTGGGAGAAGCTTGGGCTGAGGATTTCAGAGGAAGGTTCAACTTCTGAAAAAAGGAAGAAAGAAATCTTTTTCTTGGCTTCTTTTTTTCTCCCTATTTTTTTTTTCCTCTGTCTCCTGGACTGAGATTTTATGTAGTCCCTTATAAAAATCCCCTCCTGCAGTTTCCTGCCCTGCCGTGTCCTCCAGCAATACTTGCAGTGCAGCGTGTTGGTTGGGACCCAAAGGGCACGAGTTAGTCGCTGAGTCAGAAGTCAAAACTGCAGGTTGTGTTTGAGGGAGAAATCTAATCTCGCTGCCAGAGAACAAACACTCTGAGCTTTTGGCTGCTGTGTAGCTTGGAAGTGCAAGCCAGATGTGTTCAGGTTCCCCAGGACTGTGCACTGCTCCCTTTGGTACAGGGAAGGACCCCGTGGGGAGCTGTGTGGGCTGAACCCAGATCCCGTGGCTGCGTTCAGTGCTCGGTGCAGCTGATCTGAGCAGTGTGTTTGAGCAGAACGCCTCATTTTTGTGAGCCTCCTCTGTAACAGGGATGGAAATTCTTCAGTTTCTATGGCTGTGCCTGTTTGCTTTCCTTATAGGTCACCCCTTTGCAGCCTGGATTTTTAAGCCTGAGTGTCTATGATTTCTGTTTGGCCTTGTTGGAACCAGTTATGGCCCACGTGCGCGTGTCTGACATGCATGAGGTGGAGGTGGATCTCAGCGAAAAGGTGATAGAGCCCCGGGGAAGCTCCAGTGTCCCTAAACCCAGTGTGATGGGATGCATTGCCCTGCCCACGGGGAGGAGGCAGTACCAGAGATCAGGCTTAGCATCTCGCGTCCGGAGCAAGGAAGAGTGTGTGAATTGCTCCCTTCCTTTCCTCCCTCCTCTTTCCTTTTATTCCAGGCCGAGATTGGCAAGTCCCTTATTGTCACTGTTCGAGTCCTGGGTTTTCAGCGACTTCCCTTGCAGAGTAAATACTTCAAGTACATGAAGCTGAAGCTGCAAGCAGCATCACCTATTGTTACCCTTGTGTGAGTATTGCAGCTGGCACGCTGGAGCAGTCCAAAGTACTGGCTGGTAGTATTCACCTCGTGATGAAAAACAGAACCCAGAACTCCAGAGGAGCTATGTGCATTACTTCAGGCCTGGTAGCTCTGTCCATGTGCTTCTCTTTTGACAAAGGAATGATTCCCTCACATTTCTTGTATTTACTGAGTGGTATTTTGCCACTCAGAGCTCTGCGCTATGGATATCTCAGAACACAAGCCTCTGTGTTGTAACTTGCCAGCTAGGCAGTTCCTGCCCGAGTTATCTCTTAGTTATAACACAGGAAATGGAAAGTGGAGTCATGCTAAAGTGTCTTCCTAGGCAAGTGGAGGAAGTGGGAGAATATTCCCAATTGTACATACTTCACGCTGTTGCTGTGGGCCAGACAACTTTGGTAGCTACAGCCTGGGACAAGATGGGCAGAAAAATGACTTCTGCTCCACGGAAAATTGAGGTAAGAATGCAGAGCTTTGCAGTCTGCTCACTTTTGACTGCTGTGGAATCCTTCTGTTCCAAGTGCTTCAGGGGAGAAGAAAACAGTGCTCCGCTTATTGCGTTTTGGCAGCGTAGCCCGTTGTTCTCCCAGCCCTTCCATTCAGAAGGCAGAACCACTTCCCTTGCTGGAAAGCTCTGCACTCTATAGTAATGTTTTCAGAAGGCTGGCCCAGCATCCCTTAGGCATGCTCCTGTGGTAGCTGAGCACCAGCAGGCTTTGTCTAGAGTATGGAGGAAACGTGTATAATACTTTACAATAGAATGTTCTTCCCTTCTGCCAGGTCTTTCCTCCATTTAAACTGATCCCAAGGAAAATTTCTCTTATTCCACACAATATGATGCAGGTGAGCATGATTTTTCTGAGCAGATGAGCACTTTTTGCTCCCTTTCACCCGCTGCTTCCTTTCCCCCTGAGTACTTCATGGTATACTTCATGGTGGTGAAAAGAGCTTCATTAAGCTTAGGAGGAAAGGCTCTGAATCCTATTACCAGTCTTATTCCCAAATCCTGTCCTGTGGCAATCTGGCGGTGGTCAGACCTCGGTTCAGTGGTTGAAGGAGGACAGCACATTCCAGAGCCCTCCTGCATTGCTGAACTGAGCTTTGCTGATGCGGCCTGCTGCTTCTGAGCGTGGGTCCAGGAACAGGAGAGCTGGGGCAGCGCGCACACGGGGCAGCACTCTGGGATAGGTGTGCTGCCAGTCCTGATGCTGTCGGACACTCGGTGTGTGCTCAGAGGGCACGAGGACATGGGGGTGTTTTGGACTTTGCATCCTTGGAAGCGGAGGGGCTGCAGAGGGAGAGGTGTGGAGCAGGCAACTGGAGCTGTCAATTCCCTAAGCCGCAGCATCAGGATTTGCTAATTGATGTTTGTCTCCCTGAGTGAACATCTCCCGTTCTATCTGAATACCCTCCAGGTGATGTCGGAGGGTGGTCCCCAGCCACAGTCCATCGTCCACTTCTCTGTCACCAACCGCTCCGTCGCTGAGGTCAGCTGGCTTGGACACGTGACAGCAAAGGCGGTCGGCACCACCACGATACAGGGCACTATCCAGGTGGTTAGTGAAGACACGGGAAGAGTGACTGTGTTCTCACAGGTATCTTCCCATTATATTCTTTACTCCCTCTTCCCTTCTTTGTCAGGCTTTCTAATCGTGTTGGTTGCCTGACCTTGAATACCTAGCCTTGGAAAAACCTTCCATTAATGGCACGGTATCGATCTGGTATTTGTAATGCGTCAGTAAAAGCAGTTTTGACTGTTAGAAGCAAGAGGCAAGGCCGTCACAGGCCAGGGGCAGCTTTCTCCGTGCCTTTTTTTCTTGCTTTCTGGCGCCCCCAGTGGGACACAGTTAAAGGCGCTGCTTAGTGCAGGCGAGGAGTCAACGGGAATCCAAGAGCTTTGCTCTTTAGGAAGAAACCCTCGTGTGTCAGGGTGGCCAGCAGTCAGCAGCGTGGCAGAGGTGGCCGTGACGAGCCAGCCTGGCAGCCTGACCGCGGGGATGTGCTGGCTGCCCCTTCCCCGCCTGGCAGAGCAGACAGGGCAGCGTGTCTCAGAAGCAAAGCTGCCGGCCGCTTGCAGGCCGTGCACTTGAGTCGGACGTCACCAAGCTGAAGTGCTGTTGTATTTTGCAGGATCAAGTGGAGCTAGAAGTGATCCCGTTAAAAGCAGTAAGGATTCACGTACCCGCCACGAGGCTCATCGCAGGCACTGAGGTATTGTAGCCCACGCTGAAAACTTCTGCTGGCCAAAAGTTAAGGAGGATTCTTATCCTAATCAACTGCTGCAATTAATAACTAAAGCCTGAGCTCAGTGCTGACTGGAGAACAGCAGTCAGTAGAAAGAGCCCCTTCAGTTTTCTAGTTTATTCCTTCTGGCGTGCAACAGAAAGTAACGCCATTAGCTTAGAGAGGAGCAACAGCCTGCTCCAGCTGCTCGCAAGGAATCCGAGTCTTGCAGGCTGCAGCTCTGTTCTTAGCTGGATTTATGGGCTGGGAAACAACTGTGTGTGAGCGTGAGGGCAGCAGAGACAGAGCGGGTTAGCGAGGAGCCTGGAGCGCCACGTCACAGCGCTGTGTGTTAGCGGAGCGCTTTCTGGAATTCCTTTGTAGAGATTTTGGAGGGCTGTCCTGTGCCTTCAGCGCTTCGAAAAACGAACGGGAGATTCGGAGGGAGGATTTTCGCAGGCAGCACGGAATGCATTTTTAGAAATTGAATTTCTCAGCTGCTACAGAATATCTGGATGCATTCAGAGAGCTACTTCTCAGCAGCGTTTCCTTTCCCCTCAGTTTCCCTGGAGATACAGGGGCTGGTCTCAGATCCTGAAATACGCATTCACTGCATTCTTGGTGGGGAGAGGGTACGACCTGCTCACTGCTGCCAGTCATTTAAGCTGGGGAGAGGAGGGTTTCTTTTGTGTTTTAAAGCACTGCAGAGAATACACTACTTTAATAAGTTCATGACCTATATATCATACATAATTCCCGTTCTCCAGCCTTTAGGGGTTCGCATTCAATTGCTAATGGCATACAGTGTGCCCCAGTGACTGGTCTGCTCTTCACAGAGGATTGGGCCAAGGAGCCCAGAATACAGGAAACCTCAGGTGACCTCACGTTTAGCTGGTGGCAGTGTTCTTCTTTTCCAGATGCCAGTCTTCGTGGTGGGGCTGAACAACATGCTGACTCCGTTTTCCTTCGGTAACACTAAGCCAGAGCTGAGCTTCCAGTGGTCAGTGAGCAAAAGAAATGTCCTAGAGCTGCTTCCTCGACACAGGAAGGTACGGAGGAAGCCTCCAAGAATGGCCTTAAAGAGCAGTGCCCGTGGCTGAAGGCCTCAGGAGGTGGCACAGGCAGCGTTTAAGCAGACATGAATCCCAGGACTGGTTGGCCCGTAGCTGTGCTGTCCCTCTCACAGGTTTCCATCCAGCTCCCAGCAGAGAGCAACGTTGCTATGGTCGTGTCCACCAGGGCAGCAGGTAGAACAAACATCAGGGTGAAGGTGCAGTGTCTGAATCCATCTGCTGGGCAGTTTGAAGGGAATGTGACGGAGCTGTCAGATGAAGTGCAGGTCCTGGTACGTGCCACGGGCTGGGCTTGTTGCAGAAGCAGCGTTTGGAGTGGGAGAAACTTGTGGGCAGCCTGCATGAGCGGGTGCAGCAGGAGGGCTTCATTTGGGGCACACGTGTTGGGCATAGCTGCAAGGAGAGCTTTCCACCTCCTTCTGTGTAGGCCTGTTTTTCATGGTGACCAGGAACTGCTTTTCCTTCGCTCCTCACTCCCAGCTGTCGTTAATCCATTTCTTCGGTGTCTCTGTTTAATAATTTCTTTTTGTTCTGCCTGTAGGTATTTGAAAAGCTGTTTGTATTCTCTCCCTTGTTTTCCACTGAGCAAATTTTAATGTCCACGAATTCTCAACTCAAGCTGTACACAAACAGGTAGACAAAGAAAGGAGAACCCGGAACGTAGGGGCAGCTGACGATGTGTTTCTCTCCTGGTAGCACGTGCAGCTGCCTGTTACCTTATTTTTCCCATCCTGAGATATTCAGCAGAGATTTGCATACTTCCTGCTCCAAGGCAGAGAATTTGAGGCATGCTCTGCTTCAAGCTGCTGTCTGAAAAGAATGTATGAAGTGTAGTCCACCACAGAGCAGAAAACGCTGCTCAGATTCTTAAAGGGACAGCTCGGTACGGGCGAAACATTCCCCACTGAGCGCCAACGGAGCGACGTGATTAATCTGAGCAATGAGCTCCTGAATACCTCCCTCCAAAAGCAGACCTCAGGCCTTGGTGTCTGCATTGGGTTTTTGGCTAGTAGGTTTACACTGCACCTTCCTGCATTCTCCCGGGTTACTCTACACTCGTTTTGTTGCGATATTGATCTGGAAGAACTCGAGTGCCATCCTGAACGTATGCATGGTCAGGAGAAAAAAAAGAAAAAAAATGAGCTGCTGCTGCTTGTTGCTTGAGTGTGAAACAAACCCCCAGCCCGTCCCAGTCTAACACTGCTTCCTCCCTTTTGTTCTTGGCTAAGGGAAGGAGCTGCGTTCGTGAGCCTTCAGATCTTGCAGTGCTACCCCAACTCCTCAGTCCTCGAGGAGCCCGATCAGGGGCTGCTGAGAGCCGGGCCCATCACAGGCATTGCTGCACTGGAAGTGACCTCTCTGGAGCTCTTTGGAGTCAATCAGACAATTGTAACGAGTATCCAGGTAGGAGTTGAGGCAGCAGTCAGCTGCCAGGGGCTCGCCCAGGGAAAGCTCCTAGCCTGAGTGTAACTTTGCTTTTCCCAGGTTGCCCCCATTTCCTATTTAAGGATAAACATCAGTCCCCAGATTTATACCACCGGTGGCATTTCCTTGGCCACGTTTCCCCTGGGAATGTCCTTACTCATTACGGTTGAGTTCTACAACAGCGTTGGGGAGAAGTTCCATGCCCAGCACGCCCAGCTGCGCTTGTCTGTGAACAGGTACGGTCCCGAGAGCGCTGCCACGTGGCTGGTGGGGAGAGAACTCGCACGCTTTTATATCACAAGTGATAACAGAGATGTAAAGTTCCACCTTAAACTTGAAATGTGTTTGAAAACAGCTGCTGAGACTTGAGAGCCCTTTTACTTCATCGCCAATGCCCTAGCAACACGTGGAAAACACAATGGGAAATACGTGACTTTGGAGGGATGAAATATGGCAGATTCCTCTTGCTTAGGACATCTTTGTTTTCAGAGATGACTTGCTGCTCATTAGACCTGCAGATAAGAATCACACCTACGTCGCTCAGGCTGTGAGCAGAGGAGTGACGCTCTTGACTATCCAGGATAGGAAGCATCCAGGCGTGGCTGACTACGTCCCTGTGCCTGTGGACTACGCCATCAAGCCAGAGCTCTCCAGGCCCCTTGCAGTAGGAGACGTCGTCTGTTTCAGCTCACCCCTTGTAAACCAGGAAGGTTCGTACGTGTTGTGCTGTAGCATCTGACTGGGCTGGTCGGCAGCGAGCCTGCTTCGAGTGCAGAAGCCGAGGAAGGCCAGGCTGGTGGGATTTTAATGAGATTCCTCTCTGAATTGTGAAGCCTGGAATCTTCCCTGGGCCGGGGCGTCCTGCCTCGAGGTGGGGACGGAGCAGTGCTCTGCGTGGCATCCGTGCACACAGATTCCCGAGGCTCTGAACCCCTGCTCCTGTTTGCAGGAGGCCTCGCTTCCTTGCCCCTTCAGAGTTCAAGCGTGGGCCCAGTTTTATTATCGTTGACACAAAAAGAGCATTTTTCCCGTTTTCCCCCACTTCAGAATGGCTGTTTTATAGACACTGAAAGGACAGGCTGCTCGGGGCAATTTACTGGTACTTAAACAAAGCGTTCCTTAACTGCATTAAGAGGCTGCCTGCGTAATGGGGTGACAGGCCTCCCTCTGTGGTTTTAGTACTGTCTAATCACAGCTACATGGTAAATTAAGTCTCTGATAGCATTTGTAGAATAAAAAGTAACCAGAGAGCCTCCCAAGGAATGCAGGAAGCTTTCTCCCATCCTGTTCAAGTTCACGCGAGCGTTCTTCTTACTCGCTGAACCCCAAACTTAACCTTCTAGTTTTCGGTCCTGCTTTACTGAAGTAAATATGATTTATGAGCTCTCTGGCCCGGAGAATGAGCAGGCACTATTGCGGTGTATTTAGCTGGGAAACGCGGGGAAGGATTTCCCCCACGGCACGTTGGCATTTAGGAAGATGCATTGCAGGAGGCCCACAAGAAGGAAACCTCCGTGTTTCCCGGGCTGGTAGGAGCTCTAAAGATGCACGGGAAATGCTGCGTGATGCTCCGTGCTGGGCCGCTGGGTGCATGCAGCTCCCCAGCCCCCGCAGCAGGCGCTGACCCTGCCGGGTGGATGCGGTGCAGTGCAGCCTAGCTCAGAGCCTGGTGTTTGCAGGTGAACCGGGGACGTGGCGCGTTTCCCCCCCCGCTGTTCTTGCCGTAGACAGCGCGAGCGGAGCGGCGTTAGCGAAGAGCTCCGGAACGGCGACAGTCTTCCACGACATCCCAGGGATAGTGAAAACATACAGAGAGGTATTTGCCACCAATCTAGAGGGGAGAGGACAGGCCTGCTTCTGCATACCAGGAGCGTACATGTGTTGATGCTGTTTCACATCAAGAAGAGCAGCAGTTGGGCTGTTATCTCTAAGGCTGTGTTGATAAGAACATGCAGTCCCTGTGTAGGTAGGCACTGCTAGAATAGGGAATGAAACCCTCACTTGAAGCTGCTCTGAAACTCTTGGTTCCGAGCAACAATCAGAACTGCAAGTGAAGGGCTAGTTAGAAACACACCAGGGAGGGCTCGGTTCTCATTTACGTTAAAGGTGTTTTACCATGCTCGTTAGTGTACTTCAGACTAATGACAATTCTCCAGTTAGGCAAGCTTTGTAGAAGAGCAGAAAAAAAGAGAAGGGGTAAATTTCCCCGCTGCGTGATTTGACGTCTTGGGCTTGGCAGTCTCTGTTCGATCTTTCAGGTCGCCGTCAATGGCTCGTCCCAGTTGAATCTCCGGACTGGTCAGAAAAACTATTTAACAAATGCTCCCAGTTCGTCTGCGTTCCACGTTCTCGTTGCCACAAGCAGCGGGAGGGAAACCCTCCAAGGTAGGAGCTGCCTCTGCGGATACGGGACGCTGGGCTGCCGCTGGGGAGGAGGGTGGTGCTGATGGGGAAACCTGGGTGGCGGTTACAGGCCGAGCTAAGGCAGGCCGTGCCCCGGGGCAAGCTTCGCCTTGTGCTGAAGGCGAGAGGCTGATGGACTCGTTCGTGGCTTCTTCCTGCAGGCTCCTGCAGCTCCGCTCAGCTCAGCGCCATCGCGCAGCGCCTCGTCGCGCAGCCCTTCCTGCAGTGCCGCGTCGCGTTCAGCAGCACCGCGCTGGACGTTCCAGCTGGGGACGTCTTCCTGGTGCGCTCAGAATTCAGCACCCAGGAAGGTAGGCGCGAGCTGGGGGATCCAAGCACCACGCTCTGGGCTCCGTGGCGCTGACGCTTTCTGTTCTGTTTTCAATCTGTTCTGAATCCCGTCTTGAATGCAGGCCTCTACGTCTGCGCGATCACCGCGAAGCCGCAGCGCGGTGAAGCCGTCCTGGCGCTCAGCACAGCCGACACCTCCGTGCGTGTGGCCGTGTCTGTGGGCAGCGAGCAGGGGCCGGGCGGCACACACAGCATCCTCGTTCCTTTCCTCCCCGCCTTCTACCTCAGTCAGTCAGAATTGGTTTTCAGCGCCACGCAGCTGACGGGCGTGCTGAGCGTGCTGGGGGCTGACAAAGTGTTGGACAACCTGGAGGTACGTGAGGAGCTTTGCTCTTTCTCTCCTTTCCTGGGGGCAGAATAGACGCCTGCCGTGGGGCGCGGGGGGGGGATGTGCACGCACCACGGGTTGGGGAGCGCAGCGAGTCCCCCCTCAGCCCTCTGTTCCTCGGGGCTCCGAAAGAAATCGCTGTTTCCTGCGCTGGGAAGCAGCTGGCCGCGGGGGGTGACGCCGCGTTTCTGCGTTCCCGAGGTTCGCTCCAGCTCTCCAGCCCTGGCGGTGACGCCTGCCGAGTTCTTCTCGGACAAGCCCGGGCTTGTGCACTACACGGTGCGCGTGCTCAACCTCAGCTCCCTCCAGCAGAGGCCAGCAGCCGCCTCCATCACCGTCTCTTGCGCGCTCACCGGCCAAAGGGAAGTGGTGACAGCGAGAGCTCTCGCTGAGCAGTGTCCCCCTGGTGAGTGCCCGCAGCTCCGCGCGCACCAGAGCCCCGTGCCCGCTTACAGTGCCTCAATTCAGCCAGGCTTAGCGCTCCCGTCCCAGCGCGGCGCGTGGTTGTGCTGGGCTGAGGGCACGGCATGGCTGAGCCCTCTGCTTCGCACCTCAGGGCAGTGCGGCGCAGCGGGAATTCACCAGCAGCTGGCAAGCTCTTACCAGATTCTCCTCTTCACTCTCTTTGCTGTTTTAGGATCGACAGCTGTTCTGTACCTCGGTAAGCGCAGGAGCTCTGTAGTTTGCTAATTAACACCTGCAGAAACGCATCCTTTCCTCTTGGCAGCTCTTAGGGCCGCAAGAGCTGGCAGCTGAGAGCGGGCGCAGTGCTGAGTGGGTTCTGTTTTATCAGCGTACAACGCCTTCCTGGCCAGGCTGCAGACCCTGCCCCTCGTCTACGTGTCCAGCGCGGCTGTGCCCCGGGCAGGTGAGCCGGGGCTTTTCTCTGGGCCCGGTTGGGCAGCGCTGGGCTGACACCCCCAGCCCCAACACAGGATTCAGGGCAACACGGCGCGGGGAGTTTGTTCCCACCGCTGTGCAGCCAGCCCTCCCCGGAGGGAAAGCTCCAACACAGTGGGGGGACTCTGAGGTTTAGAGAACATCCCCCCCTGCCCCCCCAAGAGCTCAGAGCACTCGGATGTTGGGGGCAGCGCTTTTATTTCCCCGTGCAGGCTCCTCCCAGCCCGGCAGCTCCATGCAGGGAGGCCCCAGGACGCAGCTGGGGCTGTGGAGCGTGCGGAGCTGAACCGGGCCGTGCCCCTGCACTGCACAGCGGCAGCTTCGTTCCGACGGGGATGGAAGGGAGCTCTGTTTACCCCAAGTTACCTCCTGCCCTGAACTGTGAAGGTGAAGAACCCGTTATTTTTGTCAGTTAAGCGTTGAGGGGAAGATGGGGACGGTTCAGGATCAGCCCCATCCCCCTCCCACAACGGCGAACACATTAAAGGCAATTCAACGGCGTCTGTTTTATCCAAAATTTATTGACAGCAAGATGAGTGGGGCTACAGGGACAGTTCAAGTCACGCTCCCGGGCGGCCTCCCCCGGCCCCGGGCGCGTGGCTCCGTGGTCACCTCCGTGCGGTGCGGCCCGCGCTGTGCGCGTAGCCCCAGCCATCCCGGCGCCGGGGGCTTAATGCTGCTTTCTTCGGAAGGAGCATCCTGGGGAGGGGAAGCACACAAGTGAGCGACCCCCGAGCTGCGAGCGTCGGTGCCGAGGTGCCCCGCAGCGTGCCGACACCGAGGGAAGCGGAGCCCCCGCAGCTGGGACCCGAAGGGGGACAAAGCCCCGGGGACACGGGGAGAGGGAAACGCGGCCCGGCCGGCGCTCACCCACCTTCTGTGAGGCGAGCCTTGCCGCCCGTGGGCTGGCACAGCACGGTGGAGCAGCCCACGCAGAGCACCACGGTCTGCGCGTGGCTGAACACGGTGGTGATCTTGTAGCAGCCTGCGGGAGAAGCGCGGCGTCGGGCGGGCGCTGCGGCGGCCCCGAGCCGTGGGCACGGGCCGAGGAGCGATCCCCGCCCTCCCCCTCCCTACCTGGGCACTTGACGTCCATGAAGTAGGAGTTGGGGCTCTGCACCAGGCGCTTCTTCTTGTGCTTACGCTTCTCCTCCTCCGGGGAGGGGTGCAGCAGGTCCTTGGCCAGCTGTGGGCACAGCACTCAGCGCCCGCCCGCCGCCATCTTGCGCCCCCGCGCCCGAGGAGATGGCGGCGGGCCCGACCCGGCTCCCCCCGCCCCC
>NC_034432.1:1219308-1220451 GCF_002078875.1 Numida meleagris | reverse complement strand
AGAAGAGCATCCCCGAGTGCGGCCCCACGGGCTTCGTGGAGAAGATCAGCTGCGCCGCCTCCAAGCGGGACGAATACAAGAGGTGGGTGCGGGGCCGGGGGGGGGCAGAGCCCGCAAAGCTCCGCTCTCCGGGGCTGACGCCGGGGCCGCGCAGCTGCCGCTCGGCCGTGATGGAGGCGCGGATCTTCTGGCGCTTCGTGGGCTCCATGATGTGCGTGGCCGCCGCCTGCGCCGTGCTGGTGGTGTGGAGGCAACGGGCGCTGGACCGCAGGGCGCTGGAGAAAGTGCGCAAACAGATCGAGTCCATCTGAGCGCGGGGACCGCACCGTCGGGACAGCACGGGGACCGCACCGCCGGGACAGCACGGGGACCGCACCACCGGGACAGCGCTGCCCAGCAGCCCCCGCACGTGGCACGAGACCAGGAGCCAGCACCCATGGGACCCGCACCCGGCTGCCACCCGCGGAGGCGATGTCCCACCCGGAGCCGTCACCCCACGGACACGGCGTGGATCCATGGGACTCTGCCCCGGTCTCACCCCACGGACACGGCGTGGATCCATGGGATGCTGCCCCGCTCTCACCCCACGGACGCGGTGTCCCCCCCCCATGGAGCTGTCACCCCACGGACGCGCGCTGTCCCCTGGGGGCTGTGGGTGCTGCTCTGCGCTGGGGGCAGCGCGGTTCCCCCGGGCCGGGGCCGTGCAATAAATGCTGGTGTTGTCGGCTGCGTGTCACCGCTGCGTGTCCCACGTCCCCTGCGCTCGGTGGGGGTGGGAGCGGGGTGGGGGTGCCCCGAGCCCCCGCTGCGCCGCTTGGGATGGGGCTGCCCCTGCCCCGGAGGTTGGGGCACGGAGCAGCGCGGTGGGGGGGGACCGGGGCCGGGCCGCGTTGTCCCGCCCGCTCTCTGCCTCCCGTTCCCTCTCGGAGCCGCCCCCGGCCCCTCCCACGTCCCCGGGGCTTTCCCCGAGTTCCCGGGGCGGAGCCGCGCCCGGTCCCGCCCTTCCCCCTCCTCCCCGGAGCTCCGGCGGGCGGCGGCAGCGGGACGGCGGCTCCGGGATGGCGGCGGGGAGCGGCCCCGGGGCCGCGGCGCTGTCCTGGAGCCCCGGGGCCGCGCGGACCCCCCCGGGAGGAGCGGAGCTGC
>NC_034432.1:1217882-1219208 GCF_002078875.1 Numida meleagris | reverse complement strand
GGTTCTCAGCACTGCAGGGGATGTCAGGCTGTGACAGCCAAGCGTTGATGAGTTTCTCAGCACTGCAGGGGATGTCAGGCTGTGACAGCCAAGCGTTGATGAGTTTCTCAGCACTGCAGGGGATGTCAGGCTGTGACTCTGGGGCCTTGATTTAACATGGTCCTGATGACTGGAGCTCTTTTCTCCTAGCCTCCTAACCCTGAAGCTTCAGGCTGGACTTTAGTGTCTCAAGGCCAGCATCATCACTCTAGCACTACGCTTACTCACATTCTGTTAAAAATCACCTTTCCAGTCAGGGCACTTCTGCTCCTGGAGTTTAGAATCTCTCTCAAATTAATTATTGCTCTCGCCAGGAGCGGGCCTGGCTCATCTTTTGCCATCTTACTTCTCTCCTTCATACCATCCTGCCTTAAGTAGCATAGTACCAACAAGACGGAACGTAGTCTATTACCCTCCCACGACTCCCTTGCTGGAGACATCAGGTAAACTAGCAGGACTCCCCGTGACAACAGCACACGTAAGCAATTGATACGTGTCCCTCCACCTGCCCATGTCTTTGACACAACTCGTGCTACGGCCATCCAGACTGACGGCCCGATGGCACAAACAAATACTTGGTAGGATTTCCACAGGACGCCCAGTCCTGCTCAGGAGCTCTGCGAATGCTCGCAAAGACAGATGGATGAACAATGGCACCGGAGGTTCCCCTCGTGCTATGGGAGGCAGCATCGGAGTGGTGGGAGTAAAGCATGGCCCGTGGAGGACAAGAGTGTGGGAAGGAGGACTAAGAGCAAGGTTGCATGCTGTGGACCACAGGATTGCTCCACTAGCGGAGACCATTCTCTTCCTGCTCCATTCCTGCACTCTGCAGTGTTTTCAGGAGATATCGCAGATGCTGCCCAACTCCTCAGGCGGGAGAAGATAGGCTCTGCAATTCCAGCTTCCACTCCTAAACATCATATCTACGTCTGCTCTGTGCATGCCTGGAGGAAGAAATCAAAGTTGGGCTCAGTATTCAACAATGTTGGCCTCCTTTTGACCTCTTTGGGGCTCTCTCCACTTGGAGGGTTTGGCAGATGTGCTTGGAGGAGGGACGGGCTGAAGGATACTCATTGAGACATAACAGCTAGCTAGTGCTTTGCCTCTTTGGGCAATGGCCTCACAACAAATACATACCCAAAAGCAAGGTGGTTGCTTCATCTGCTGAAACACACAATGAAAACCTTACTTCCTTATGGATATAAATTTGAGAGAGCACCTGGACACTCTTGGCCTATCTTCTCAAACTATACTCCCATTCACCTCTCCCGTTCCCCTGCAGCATGC
>NC_034432.1:1213942-1216227 GCF_002078875.1 Numida meleagris | reverse complement strand
TTTTTTTTTTTCATAATAAACATATGATTAAAGAGCAGAACTTCTTTATCCAAGAGCTGGCGAAACCTAATTCTCTCAGTGCTTCCAAGGACTTTTAATCTTTCCTAGGCATCATTTTTACAGCAAGGAGAACGTGCTGTCAGGTGTTTCAAACTCTCTATGTCATATGTCACTGCACTCTGTCAAGGTAGCCTGTCTGCTTTGCCTTTTCACCTCCTTCAGCATTGCTTGGTAATCCCCAAACACCAGACCATGCATATATCTGAAAAAAAAGATGATGTTGCTCTTCTAAAGTCAGTATTAGCTAGATTCTGATGCTATCTTACAGAAAACAAACCTCAACAAGAATATTGCAGCAGGTGTTGGCTGTCCTGAGGACATGTGCCAAAGGTGGACACCAAGTTCTACGCAGTGTTGGCCTGAGGCAGCACATGCCCAGGGGGAGCGACTGCCCAGCGAGCGATACCTGACATACACACCTCAGGTCCTGGCCAGGCCCTCATACCATAGTGTGGACAAAATGCCCTCCACAATTACAGTGGGACTCTACCAGACACAGGCAACTCTCTAATCAAAGAGGCACAACCAAATTTCTTATGCAGGAAGATGAAAGGAGCTTCTAGGGCGACAGGGTATGTTCATTTAAGCAAATCTCCATTCAGAATAATTCCTCAGAGTGACTGCAATACAGCATCTCTGCATGAAGGATTTTCCTTCTACTTCAGGGAATTTTAGCTATCCTCAAACTGTATGGGAAATCAGTGTCCTTTCCATGGTGCTTCTATTCAAAAACTCTCAATGAGCAAAACACCGCATGCAAAAAAGTATTTTTCTATCATCTCTCCATACTTTCTGTCTCAGATCCCCATACTGAGGGCATACACAAGACCGCAAGCATCTTACAACACCCTGCTTTCTCAGACTGCATGCTAAGGGTGTTGTGTTCTGTCCCTGGGTGTATATTTTAACATGACCTGTCTTTCTTCAGTAAAAGGCACAGAATACCTTAAAAATATGAAGAGTGGAATTTTACTGAGCCTCCCAAGCAGAGATACATGGGCCTTTGGGATGCTTGCTGACTGTAAGTTAGGATAGTAGCCATCAAATACGATGGTAGACATCTGGCATAGAAATATACTTTTGTCAAGAGGATACAGTACAAGAGCAGACTCTCACTCTACTTGCATCAGGACTACAGGGCCAGGAGAAAAGGATTGCCCATGGTGTAATAGAGAAGAGGAGGATAGGTTCTGAGAAGACAGCTGAAAATAGCAGCTGAAATCTGCCATTAGAAAGACACCCTAGATATCAGTTTATCCCTTTGACTCTTTTCGGACTCTCTACTTTGAGGGTTTGTCAGGTGCTCATGGAGGGATGGGAAGAAAAGTATATTTAGAGTGGTAATATAGCATCAGAGCTTCAACCAGTTGGACACTAGCCTCAAAACCATACAATCCAGCAATCTGAATATTTGCATCAGCAACTGAAAGACAAAATCAAAACCTTGCTCGTTATTTAAATGTAAATTTGAAGGAGCATATGGAAACATTTGGCAGACCTTGCCAACAGTACACATGACTGTCTCTCAACCAGTTCTCAATGTTATCTCCCATGTCTATCTCCAATACCCATGGCAGGAAGGAGGTCCAATTAGGACAATAACCATTAACCATTTTCAACAGCAGGGCATCACATTTTCCATTAGACAGCTTGAGTGAACATCCCAGCAGGAAAGAAACAAGAGGAGACTAAGATAACAATGCAGCATAAACTTTATTGAGTCTGAAGGTAGAAAATAAAGCAATGCATGGTGGAAGGGATGGGGTCCAGGCTGCTAGAAGGGCAGCTGGTACTCAGACACACCTTCACCAGGATGGGGTGCACATCTTCTTCCCTCACATGATGAGAGGGAGAAAAAGCAGGACCATCTTAACTTGCTTCAGGATGAACCCATTGTACAGAACAGCAGGAGATAATACGGACTCATGATGATGAAAAGAAAGTGGAAAAAGAAAATGACATCAGAGGGCCACATTTCCAGACAGCATGGACTTTGCGGAAGGTCATGAGGGTGCTCAGCCCATCTGGAAACACTGGCCAGCTGCTCCATCCTCACTCCGGCACCTGGATTTGGGCTTCCTGAGCAATGGGCTCACCAGACATCCACCTCATGCTTAGCAGGGCAGGTACCCCCTGCCAGAGAAGCGGCTGCCCAGGCCAGAGATGCCAAAGCCACCAGAGGAGATGGGCACTCCCTCCTGGCTCAGGATGCTGCCAACAGCAGC
>NC_034432.1:1186931-1213932 GCF_002078875.1 Numida meleagris | reverse complement strand
ATGCTGCCAACAGCAGCGGAGGTGCTGGAGCCCACAGCGGTGTTCTGGGGGAAGGAGCTGAGGATGGGTCCGGGCAGGGTCACCACCACAGGAGATGGTTCAATCACCACACGGGAGTCCTGGCACTGGCGCACACAGGGCTCGTTGCAGCTGTTGGCCAGCGGGGTGGGGCCACAGGGACGGCACAGATCGTAGCAGGACATGGCTGTGGGATGGAGCTGGACCTGCAGAGAGGACAGGGAAAACATGGGCAGCATGAGCAGCAGCCTGATGGCCTGCTGGCCAAGGGAGGAGGCAGAGGCTGAGGAGCCTGGACAGGCTTTGCAGGGGCAGAGAGACGCTTGGCAGCCCAGATCCCCAGGAGCCCCATCAGAGTCAGGCCAAGGCCTTCTCCCACCTCCCCCACACTGCCACGCAGAACAGAGCTGGTGGAAGCACCATCAAGGAGCAAGGCTCACACCAAGGGCTGCACAAAGGCAAAGATTCAGTGCAGGCCAGAAGAGCATGAGGAGAAGCAGAGAAAGAAGAGAGTGAGGAGAAGGCCACTGCAGCTCACCTTGTTCACCAAGGAGGAGAAGGCAAGAGAAGTGGATGAGGGAGCCTGCTGCTGGACGGGCTTTTATACTGGTCTGGACTGCCCCAGGCCTAGAGCTACCATTACTGTGAGATACCCAAGCTCATCGTGTATGCAAAACTTGGGAATTAAGTAAATAGAGACACTGACTTTTCTTCCCTGCAATTCTCCTTTTCCATTTAACTTTTCATGACAGACACATTTTGCCACATAAGTTCCTTTCAAGTGACAGGATTAGAGACCAAAATTTTTCCCTTGGAAATGATACATCAGCACAAGCAAATGATGCATCCAGCAGTGTGCAGTATCCAACTACAGCATTTGATGCCAACCTTATACCCTTAGGGGCGTTGCTTTGAAGATTTAAAAAATGCATACCTCATGTTGCCTTTGAATCCTAAAATACAAGTCTTAAAAACATTTTCCTACGACATGAGTAGCTGCCACCATTGCTTCATGTCTCACCTAACTCTGCCAAAGTTAAGTACGAGCCTTCCCAGTCAGGTTGGTTATTGGGTTCTGTTTTAGACTATCCAAAATTTAACATCAGGATAAATTCACATGTACTTTGACATTCTCTCCGTTACCTGTGCAGCTTCCTGCAGCCCCAACAGACTGCAGATAGCTGTTTGAGGAGAGATGCTTCTTAACACACCACCAAAGTCCATTGTTGTGGACTCATGACTGTTCTTTCTTTCTCTTCAAGGCTTTCCACAACTTCTGCTTTGTAACTGTATGCTAATACAATAGCCATCACTGAAAAAGCTTGGAAACCTTAGCTTCCCATAGGACACCTAAAGTCATCACCAGCTCCTGATGGCCAAGAACATCAGCAATATGCCTGCGGATGCAAGTAGATGTCAGGATCTCCATATGCATCTCATCACTCTCACACAAACAATTTTCCATGTGGAAATCCCACAGCCAGTGCACAGAACTGTGATCTGCCCAAAGGCCCGGGTGCCCTGCATCACCCTGCTCCCCTGACCACGTGCTGCAGATGTTGCCTTCCTGGCCCTGTAATGAGCTTTTCAGTGCACTTTGCTCAAGCTCAAAGCTCACAATGGGTCATGACTGTTGATAAAGAGTGCATTTCCTGAGGGGCTTCCTGCACACCTAGGCTCAAGGCTTTTGCTCACAAAAGCAGCTGGTCAGGGAAAATAAGGCCTTTACCTATGTTGAAAGGCACCACAGGGCTTTCAATTTGGCACAGCGGGAGAGCCGCCCCTCACTGCCTCAAAGAGGTCTTGGAGGCACAGACAAAAGCATTGCTTGTGGAGGACTGGAGCATGTGGGAAGAACTATGTATGTTGTTTTCCCCTGCACTCCCTGAGGCAGAAGCAATTATCACATGCGGTGGAGTGAGACACAATAACACAAGCCACTCCACACACGGGCCAGGTTGTGTCCCTCCCTAATGCCAGTGGTCTTGCAGTTTGGGGCAGAAGGTCTAAAAGGAACTAGAACTGCAACCAAGAGAATGTGTTTCTTCCTCATGTGTGCAAGGGTCAGACACTGAATTCCTAGATGTCTTCACAGTTACAGCTCAGTGGTCCTACAAACACAGGCAGCAACTGTGTAGCAACTTCTGCATTGTTGAGGAATCAGCAAGAGGGGTGTAGGCATAGAGGGAGGATCTGGGAAGAGAACTGAACTTTACACTCCAGGACATCACATTTCACCTTGGAGAGCATGGCTGGGCATCCCAGCAATGAAGAAACACAAACTGAGATTACAATGCAGCATAAATTTTATTGAGTCTGAAGATAGAAAAAAAAAAAAACAGTGCATGGAAAAAGGGATCTTACCCCCCCCCCCCCTCACCAAAATGAGATGCATATCTTTCTCCCTCATATGTTGAGAGAAAAAAACAAAGAAGCAGAGCCATCTTAACTTGCTTCAGGATAAACCCATGGCACAGGACAGCAGGAGACAACAAGGACTCATGATGATGAGAAGAAAGTGGGAGAAGAAGACATCTGCTGGCTGAGTTTCCAGAAAGCACGAACTGGCAACCTGGCTTCCATCTCTGCTTTGCAGAAGGGCATGAATTTGCTCAGCCCATCTAGAAACACTGGCCAACAGCTCCATCCTCAGTCCAGCACCTGGATTTGGGCTTCCTGGCAATGGGCTCATGGGACATCCATCTCATCCTTAGTAGGGCAGGCATCTCCTGCCAGAGAAGCGGCTGCCCAGGCCAGAGATGCCAAAGCCACCAGAGGAGATGGGCACACCCTCAGCACTCAGGATGTTGCCAACAGCAGCAGATGCTGAAGATCCCACAGCGGTGTTCTGGGGGAAGGAGCTGAGGATGGGTCCAGGCAGGGTCACCACCACAGGAGATGGTTCAATCACCACGCGGGAGTCCTGGCACTGGCGCACACAGGGCTCGTTGCAGCTGTTGGCCAGTGGGGTGGGGCCACAGGGACGGCACAGATCGTAGCAGGACATGGCTGTGGGATGGAGCTGGACCTGCAGAGAGGAGAGGGAAAACATGGGCAGCATGAGCAGCTGCCTGGTGGCCTGCTCACCAAGGGAGGAAGCAGTGGCTGGGGAGCAGGAAAAGGCAGTGTAGGGTCAGAGAGATGCTTGGCAGCCCAGACCCCCAAGAACCCCAGCAGAGACAACCCAAGGACTTCTCCCACCTACCCCCACTGCCACGCAGAACAGAGCTGGTGGGAGCACCATCAAGGAGCAAGGCTCACACCAAGGGCACTGGGTGGAGGCCAGAATCTCAAGAAGAGAAGCAGAGAAAGAGAAGAGTGAGGAGTAAGCCACTGCAGCTCACCTTGTTCACCAAGGAGGAGAAGGCAAGAGAAGTGGATGGGGGAGCCTGGTGCTGGAAGGGCTTTTATACTGATCTGGACCGCCCCAGGCCCATAGTACCTGTTTCTCTTGTAATTTCTGTACCAACAACATGCTCACCTTGCATGCAAATCACTCCCCACTAAAGACACAGTGTTTGGGATTGGTCCTTCCAACACTCCCCCTTGATTTCCTTGTTAATGGCATGCCCATTCCTCCTCTGATCCTTTCATTTTATCTTCACTAATGTTGCAAATGACATCTCAGAGTACCCTTTATTCTCATAATTTGTACATTAATGGTACTTTGCTTGGAAAGCAATGTAGTTTTCCTTCTCTCTCTGTCATTTAATCATTGGCTTGACTTTCATGGGGCCATTCAGAAATCAAAATGATGCCAGACTCATCCTAAATTGGTACACGACCAGAAAAAAAATACATTATTTGCACACTAACTTTCCAAGTGTTTTTCTCTAATTCTAGGAGTTACTTGCACATATCACATCTTTGATATATATATTTTACACTGAACCTTTCTTTTACTAAAAGCACAACTAGATCACATCCCTCCATAATGCAGACCTCCAGTTTGCATCTCTTTAGCACAGCAAATGAGTTGTGTTTTTTTTTTTTAAACCAATCCAAAATTCTTCTACAAAGCACTTCTCTGTGGAAAAATACTTCTCAGTATCCAGTGCTGGATATTACTGGATATGGGCTATTGAACTAGTTGTTTCCCATGTCTAATTAGAGGTGTATCATGCTAAGGTTTTGTGTACAGGATAACAATTTTGTACCCAGAACCTCCACTTATGTTATTCAGACACCTCTCTTGTAGGAAAGAAATTAAACCAATTTACATTGCATGAGAAGATGGCATCCATGTAATTGCCTGGACACATACTTTGTTGATTTATTACCATACCAAAACACAGGAAAACAAATGCTTCATTGAGGTGGTGTACCAGACAATCACTTCTATTAGACTCAAATTATTTGAGTTGGTAATTTTGGCTTAAGCAAATGAAGAAAAATGAAGAAAGTCTGAAGCAATGATTTATTTTTTTTTTACCACTGTACGAAATGTTTCTGAGAAGAGTTTCATTTCATTTATGAAAATGGTGCCAGATTGATCACATCTGCAGCAAAACAAGAATTCAACTGACTATGAAGGGATCAAAATTATTTATCTAGCAGTGTTACAACAAAATATCACATCCCATGATGTCATTTGATGGTTATTACTCAGAGTTCAGTACTTATTTTTCTGTACTCAGTAGTCAAGCTCACTCTCATCCTCAAAAGATTTTACTGCAACTTTAAAATAAGAAGAAATTCATGGGGAATGCAGCCCATGACTATCACTGAGATGAAATAAGTGATCAGTTCTAGGACACGTTAGTGTAAAATACTATTTCCTTCTGAAAGGGTATATACTTCATTTAAACTAAAGTTTTCTACCTAGCAATATCACCATCTTGATCTTTCATTTACCTCCATTATACCTTTAGAAGCCACCGAGGTGTGTCTGCCTGCAGATCCCTGGGGCTGTACAACAACACTGAAGCTTCTCCTTCAGCTTCTTTAAAGAGCCAAGCTTCAAAGTTAGTCCCAAATATTCATTAATGGTTGAGACATAAAGTACGTATACTATGTAAATATCCCAAGTATATGACAAAATTTAAACAGGTATGTCTCTTGGATAATAACTTCGCTTTAAATTTGAGAGTCATGGCTACTCCCCAAGCAGACAATATTTAATAGCTTCAGAAACCGGGGTTATTACATTTTTCATTAAAAAATAGTTTTGTGCGTCATAATAGCAGCATTTAAAAACTTCTGGAGCAGATCTCCAGCCACTCTAAACTCTTTTGACTATGTAATGCAGCAGCACCAGGCAGCAAAATAAAGTTGGAATGGGCTTTTTTGGAGACCATCGACACAAACCAGCCACTTTCCCAAGCATCAGCCTGCTGCTGTACCTGTTGTCACTTCAAAAAAAATATGTGTTTTATACCAATTCTGTGACTTATTGCTTCTCTCCCTTCGCGTTTCACCAGCACACCCATCTCGGTGAAAAGTTATTTCCTCAGGTCTGCTAAGAGAAGACAAATTAAAGGTATTTGCCTGCAGAGCTGGAGCCAAACGTCTGCTCCAGCTTCACAGCCCAAGTTCACACCCAGCGATCCCACAGCAGGTGGGCTCCTTCTGGTCTCAGAAGGAACAGTTTGAGACTTTTTCTCTCATTGAAGTCTGAAATAAAAGCAATTTCAACATACAAGCATGCTGTCTAGACAAGTTGTTTTATTTTTATTTTAGAAAAGGGGCTTTCTAGCCTTCCTCACCCTTTCTCATGGGTAAAGAATCATTCTTCAAGCCCTGACTGGCCCCCTGGATGCTCACTTGGGCACTGTCCTTTATTAAGGGGTGGCTGCAGCCACCACTGATGACAACATCTTTTTCCTGCCCCTGCGTAGCTCATCTTTGTGGCAAAAGCTACAGATGATAGCCTACAGGAGGAGCTCATCAGGGAAAGTGCCTCATGTACCCTGAGATCTGCCCTCTAGATTTCCTATCTGGAGTTGTTTACCTGCTCCTTGTTTGCTTCTCTAATAGAATGGTAAATTTTTTTTCCCTCTGCAAATCTCTTCTAAATTATAAGGTGTGTTGGAGGGATCCCTGGGGCAGCCACTCTTATCAGGAAGCTCCGTGGCCTCCTTAGATCAAATGTCATATCACAAGTATTCATTAATGATTTATACATGCAGAGTGCAGTGCTATTATACTTAAAATATGGTTCTGGCTTCAGACACCCATGAATTGAGCAACAGCATCCCTTCAAGATAAACATCACAGTCACGCATGTCATTCCACTGATCAGCTCTTAATCAGGTCATGATTTCTTGCTTCATAATGGAATTTTTTCCCCCAACACTGCATTCACACTAAAACCCATTCACACCTCAAATAGTCTCAGGTGACCCCAGTAGATGTAGGTCAACTCCACTCCATAGATATCCGTCATTACAATGATTTTTCACCACCAAGGGTAGAAGTCATTGTAATCATATTTCTCTTAGGATAAAAGACGGATTATAATAAATCCATGACAGATTATCTTCCCTTCTCATTAGTGTATTTCAGTGGCTAATTTACTTTGGGATTTAAATTTGGAGCCACTCAGATGTCTTGTTTTCAAAGACAATTATTTGTCTTTGAATGAACTGAACTGAATGATTTCTAAAAATCTGCATTGTTTAAAGCATTGTGGCTTAATCACCAGTGATTTGGGCAATGTTTCCATTCTGTCTCCCAGGACGTCACTTATAGCTTTCACCTGGCTCCAAAGAGACTTGTGGGGATCTCAGAGGAAAGATTACAGGGAACCACCAAACTCTGAGCAAAGCAATACCATGAGCAAAGACATGGCCATAAAATAAGGACAGTGCCCTCTGACATTGGCCATGCCCAAAGACCCTACACACTTAGGGAGAGTGAGTGCATATGATCTGATATATACAGAAAAGGACTTTATACTTACTTTGTTCCCTCATTTTAGCTCTCCTACATGCCAGGAGACCTGCATCCTGCCCTCAAGACCAGTGGCATAATCTGGTAGCAGACAATCGTAGCAGTCAGCTATTTGGACAAGGCTGATGAGCCAGGATGACTCTCTCTCTCTCATAATGCCAGTTGTAGCTGGGTGTGAAAAACTCCTGGTGGGTTTGATGTACTCTTTGGACAAGGTGCTGAAGGTAAGGTGGCTGGGGTTCTCTCTCATGAGAGATGGGGAGATTTTAGTATAAAAAGTGTTTATGCTCCACCATCTTTCTCTAAAAACCATTCAGTTTCCTTAGCTGCTGATATCCTCCCTTTTTTTTTTTTTAATATAACTAATTCAGTCCCTTATTCTCACCTTCTGAATTATTCCTGTGAAGTGGATGCCTTTGTAAAGATCCCATGCAATGGGATGCCATTGGAAACAGCCCACGGAAGTTTCAGATTAAAGGATTTCTACACACTTTGCAAACCCTCATTAATGATTTATGCATGCAAAACACTTATTATCATATTTTAAGTATCCAGCACGATTGCAGCATTTTAAGGCAAAGTTACAAAGTCACCCTGAAATAGGTGTCAAGGTTATTAATATACATTCTCCAGTTATGCATTAATGTGCTTGCATCACATGCATTCTTGTTTGCTTTCTATTTGAGAAGTAGCTTTGCATTGTTGGCAGGTGTCTCAAAATAGGCAGCTGAAATCACATTGTAGAGCAAACCTGAACCTTCTCATACAAAACCACCTTCTCAGACATCACCCAAGTGAACACCTACTTGCTCGCTGTTTATGTATGTCTAAACAGGGAAGAACAATTGCGTATGAATGCGTGATCTGCACATCTTTCATTTTGTTTGCATTTTGGTAGGGGGTGGGGGGCTCAGAAAGAGCTGAAGTATTCATGTGCTCAGATTGAAAAAGGAGCGACAAAATGAACATTCTTCAATTCCAGAGGCTGTTTCCAGAGTCAGGAGAATGACTCAAGAAGGACTTTAGGGTCTTCTACAGTTCTAAGGAAAGAAATCTGCAGGCAGATTATGAACCCCTGTTTTACTTGGGTGCAGCCCAGCACACATGAGCAGATGGAAGTAGAAACCTGGGTGAATAAATAGGACCTCAAGCACAAAAACTTCTTTAATCCTTCAGTCAATGTTTACGAATGTTTCCACAACATAAGCTTCTTACTCCTCTGCTTATTCTTTCCTTTGTTTGCTTTGTTTCTCTCTAACCCCTTCAGAAAAGCACATAAATTCATGGTAAGACAATTCTTCCTTTTTTAACCAACTATTACCTAAAGGATAACTTCCAGCATAGATTTTCATTAAGGGGATTTCTTTTCATTAAAAGTCATTATCCCAGAGTCATTAACTTGCAGGCATCAGTAATTGCAGTTTTCTTAAACGAGAGCTCAGGTTTCAAAAAAAAAAAGCATAAAAGCCGCCACAGATTTTAACTAGAGATCATATCCTAAATCCTTTAGAGAGCTTTGAAAAGCTTGGCACCTTTTGCTATGAAAAAAGAATTAATGCTGACTACTCATTTCAAGCAAGAAAAAAAGCACAGATCAAGTCTCCAACCTTACTGAAATGTTATACTTCAGTCTGAACAAGTTTTCCTTCACACATGCAGCATTTACAATCCTCTCTGGACACTTATTACTTCAGATTCCATTTCAGAGCTCTTTTCTCTAGAAATAGATGTCCCAGAGAGATGGATGCTCCGTTACCCAAAGCACTGAGTTAGTCATAGCCACACGCACCGCAGACATCATTGAGACTTAGTTTTTCCTCACCAAATCTTCAGTTTTGTCATGGAAACAGCACAGTAAAATGTGGCTGAGGGGTATTCCTGGGGCTCTGTCATTTATTAAATCATGGTCCGTATTTACTTCCTGACTGCCACACATTTCCTACGTTACAACTGGTGAAGTCATTTCAGGACACGTCAAAAATTGCTCACCGTGCTTTTCTCTGCTGACAGCCCCTCCCTTAATCCCCATGCATTAAAGTTGTAAAAGAGATAATAATCCCTTCTCCTTTGTTTCTCAGGTCTAATCAGTTCCAATATTTGTTGTTCAGTGCAGGGACTTGTCCTTTGTTTGCCCAGTGCAATACAATCTCAGTTAAGGCTTCAAACAGTTGCTGGAATTCCAATTATAAATATGATAAACTCTGATGAGGAAAGCCTGTTTTACTCCAGGCTGTTCCATTTGCTCACCAAGTGACCTCTGGTGACTCATTTAGCCTCTGTGCTTCACTTTATTAAACCTAGATAATAGCTAGAATTAAAATTGGCTCAAGGCAATGAAAAATTGGGCTGGAAGGGAAGCATTGTGTGCCATTTAGCACAGTACCCCAAACTGCAAAGAAACTAAAAGTCTTGGGGATCCCCACAACGTAGCATGACATGAAGCACTGACCCATACTGGGGCAGTCTAGGAGAGAGCAAGAAGATGTCAAAGGGTGCTGGTGACATTAGAGATGAGCATGGTTGGTGGCTAAGGGTTTTGTGCCATTATCTCCCTGTGCTGTTACTGGGGGCCATACCCATTTGCCTGAAGTGATGGTAGCAAAGCTTCCGTGGAGCATCATGCAGCTTCAGGCAGTGTCCAGGGCCACGCAGCGCTCTGGGAAAAGAGCGGACATCGCTCTCTGGGCTCATCTACACCAAGCCACAGGCTCTCCCACCACCAGGCTCCGCATCTGCACCATCACCACAGGAATTCCTCTTCTTTGCCAACAGAACTAAGCAGGGGGGCACCTGCGGTCATTAAGGGACGTTCGGTAGACAACAGCTCTCCCTGCTAAGAAGAGCACCAGTGCTGTGTTACAATTGGCTAAAAAATGTCTTTTTTACCACCAATAAAGTTTTCCAGGTTTATCTCGACGTGGCTTATGAGAAGCACGTTGTGTAAATTCTGCATTAGTACAACCAATCACTCTCCCTGTGCAGAAAATGCAATCAGAATCATAATAAATTTTGAATAAGTCTACCGAAAACATGTATATGGATCTCCATACATGTGTGTGATTCTACACCTGCAGCACTTGAAATGAATTCCAATGCACAGCTGTGACGTTATGTAGTCCCACTTTAGCAAAGCAGTACTTAGGCAGATTAATTATACAGGTAGATTTTTGGGACATCCCCAATTAACTTTATTCCCCTCTTGCCCAGTGTGTTCAGAAATCCTACTTTTAGTTAGAAATCAATTTTTCCCCCTCATTTCTTACTATGGTCCTAAAAAATATTCTGGGTAGGAGATAACAAAAAAAAGTAGGGAAAAAAATCAATACAGAACTAAGGATTAAACAGAAGTCCACTTTTTACTCCAGACTTGCCACCTTCTGGCAGAAGAGAAGTGCCACTGCATGCATGACATTCCTCCACAGGTGTCTATTCACAGTCAAGAGCAACACAAGAGACAATCATGAAACAGAGCTCTTAATCCGCGCAACAAAACATCTGCCTTCCGCCACAGAAGCAATATCTCCCCTGTTAAGCAGGAGGAACAGGTAATTGTTTTTTGCCCCCATAGCCTCGAGCAGACATTTGATTTTGAAATATGCTAGGCAAATGAGGGCAAATGCTCTAGCAACCTCAAGACCCTTCTGTCAACGCTATCACTTCCCTTTGTATTCCAAGCGAAGACGAACCATCGTCATGGGTGGCATGCCTGCACTTCTTGCCTTGCAAACCAGGAGGGAGAATTCTTTTCTTCATAACTATTTCCTAAAGCTTTCCTTTACATCAAACTACATGTGGCTTGGGAGGTTGTTCACAGGGGTCCTAAGGCCAAAACATTTACAGGGACTCCTGACCAGAACAAAAGATTGACTGGTTCTCAGTCATCCGTGCAGATAAATCATTGTGTGCATATGTTAATGCAACACGCTGAGTTCTATTGTTCTGCTGAAGTGTGTTCCCCAGCATGTAAATGAACTATGCCTTTGCAATAAGATTTAATTAAGAATACCTTTTATGTAATTTTATTTGAAAAAAACCTAAACTGTTTCTGATTTATGAGCTGCTGTGTCAGGTAAATGACATCGAAAACACTCCCATCTATACTAACTTCTCCAGAAGTCATAGAAAGCAAACAAAGGTTGGATGGAAAGACCAGTTCCAGAGTGCAGCGCAATCTCTTGCAATCTTCCTTTCCTGTAGTATTGCCCTTTTCAACCCAGTCCAAAACCGATTAAAAAAAAAAAACAACAAAACACACAGTCCCATGATTCTCTGTGACTTCACTTTGAGTCAGTGACAAAAAATGTGGGTGACATCTGCCTGCCTTTAATTGCAACGTGGCCAAAGCCTGCAAGGAAGCCAAAGCAAATCTGCATGCTCTACTTCAGACCTTTGCAACCTCTGTTTGTAAAGACCGAAGTAGATGTTAGATAACAGAGGTTTCTCCCCAGAAATCAGTTCTGTTCTGAGAAGGTCAGAATCATAGGAAAATGGCTACAAACATTAGGTCTTCCCCTTCACCATGAATATTCACGTAACAGCTTCAAGTCACGCTTTAATGCATTTCAGAGTTAAACTTTCCTCTCTTCTACACTGCACAGGAGTTCAAATTTCATAAAAGAAAATAAAATGCTGTTCCCTGACAGCAAGCTCTACTGCTGATGCTCCTTTCAATTTTTTTCAGATGGAAGTAAATAAATGAACACTCGATCAAGTCATAATATAACTGAAATGTGGTTAATGGAGTCTATCTAGTTCTTTTTGACCCATGAGATGTTGAAGTGAATCCTGCCTGCAGGGTGTAGTAGCACGTTAGCACACTGCGTGAAGATCCAATAGCCAGCAAACAAACAGCAAGCAAAACAGTTTCATTACTTGCAGAAGTTATGCATGCAGCAAACTTTGTTTTGCAACTAATTAAGACTTCATGCAAAAAGGGTGTCACATCCTCCAGGCAATTTGACTAAGTGTATAAAAGCATTTGCTACGTAGAACTCTCCTAATCACTTTTCTTAAACTCTTCTCCCTTGGAGATCCGGGTAAGTCAATTTCGAATCAATTACTTATTGCTATCTAAATATTAATCAGATGATAGGTTAAACCTAGGAAGTGGTAGGGGGGTGTTCTTCCAGAAATATACTTACTGTTGTCCTTCAGGTGTAAGTCAACTGAAGTTTTACACTTCAGAGGCGAACACTGGCATTTGCAAAGTGCGTTAGCATTCAGGCCAACAGTTCATTTAGACTGGGAAGGGAATATAGGATTCCCTCAGAACTCTAGGAAGTCTCAGTTTCATACTGACAAGCTTTTTTTTTTTTTAATACTATAAGAACTGACACATTAAACAATTCATCTTAAAATATTTGTGAGATGCTCTCACCTTCAGCTGTTTTCACAGACGGTGATGTCTTCTGTCTTTTAACAGCTGAAGAATGTGCCCTAAGTATTCACAAAAGCCGATGGAGGCTGGAGCTCAGATTTTCCTATTAAAAAGCCACTTTGCTGTTTTTCTTTAAGATATGTTTTAAACAGTGCTGAACTACAAATCTACAAGGAACGTACAAATTTTCCCTCTCCAGCTCTCTATGTGGGTGTGAGGATGAGCTGCATTGAGGATCGCTGCTCTCAGACTGATCCACGGCAGCAGCTCTTCCCCCTGCCCAAGGGGAACCTAATGAAACCTAACCACTTAAATCCAGCGCCTCAGCTGCCGAAACCTTCTGTCATTGCCTTTTCCTTTCCTTTAAGTCAGGCACTAGGGCAACTGGCAAAAGCTGAAGTTGCAACCCTGAGGATGGGAGATGACAACAAAGGCACAGAGCTAAAGCAAGACGTTTAGACAGAGAAAATTCAGGGGAGATTTCTCGTCTTTCTCCCGCAGACTCATGGGGTAAATGTTAGGATTCATGCAGACCTTTCTGCCATCTTTTCATCTATTCCACATCAGTTTCATGCTGATAAAGTGAAGAAAATTATTGCTTCTCCCTCACTCTGTTTGCATTGCCTAATTAGTGTGGGCACAATTCAGGGCAAGGATTGCTTGTCAATCTATAATTAAACAGTGCCCAAGAAAACCTGCCCTTGATATCAGGCATGGTTTTAAAGAGCTGTGTGGTTTCAAATATAAGATACTATAATCTGAATGATAAACAATGGTACCAATAAAAGATGGGTGGATCTCCATCCCAGTTCTGATTGTTCCACTTCTAAACACGTGAGATGAGGTAACTTGCTTCATCCCATGCATTGATTTTGGCAGTGATGAGGATTAAAACTGGATTTCTAACATGGAGTTGAGTTTGGGTTAAAGCTTTCAGCAAGGCTGAACGGGCAGTAGGAGGGAAACAGCTGTGCAACAGGTTAAAAATCCCAATAAGTAACAAGCATTTTAGGTTGAGAACAGCCATGATCTAGCAAGTATCACCAGCTATTGAAACAACAAAGTTAAAAAGGGTTACTGATGGAGAAGACCGAAACCAACGCCCATCAGTTACCTAAAACATCCGTGCCTCATAATTCTCCCTTTTGTCAGCATTCACAGTATCCATCCCACAACTCTTTCTTCCTGAAATCCTGACATCCAACAGATCCGTTTCCCTCTGGACTAACAACCGCCTTTTCCCCCCTCCCTTCTCCTGTGTTTCAGGTCTGGATCCATCCCATGTCGCCCTTCAATGAGTGCTGCCTGCCGCCGGGGGTGGTATGCCCCGAGCCCTTTGCCCTCACCTCCAATGAGACCTGTGTCATAAAGTACCCCGACACGATAGTGGACATAGTGGAGCCCGACTTGCCACCATATTCTGTGATCTACCCAGGCCCAACACTCACCACTTTCCCTCAGCAAACCATAGTGGGAAATACTGCGCTATTTGATATCAACATGTTTGGTTCCAGGGGATCCCTTGGGTTCAGTGGCATGTGTGGTTCTGGGACAGCATGTAACTCAGGATTATCATTTCTTGATTCGGGAAGCAGTAATCCTTTGTCTCCTCACTTCTCCCAGCCATTTTGTTTTAGAACTTGTAGGCCAGCCTAAATCTGTGGATATCCATGCTGGATTAAGTAAAAGCCAGAACTGAAAAGACAAATCACGACTAAGTTTACGGATGATGGATTGTAGAAGTGCTGAGCTCCCGCTGTTCCCAGTGGAGTCAGTAAGGAAATGGCTTCCTGGCACTAAACCTGCATGAGGACTAGAGTTTCCAAACTACGAGAAATTGAGAATTCATTATTGATCTTATTCAAAATTCGGATGAAATGAGAAAGAATTCTCCAAGAAATGAGATTTAAAAAAATAAATTTCCGATTTGACAAACCTGTATTCCTGAATAAATTCAAAGTTTTCATGTCAACATTGACTTTTATTATCAATTCTCTTGAAAAAAAATTGTAAAATAACTTCTTAAAATTACATGACTGAAAATCGTGGGTTCCAAAATGAAATTTTTAATCAAAATTGACATTCACTCGTGTACTTTGCTGAACCAGGATTTACCATCAATAATAATAATAATAACAACAATAATAATCAGCTCTTAGGCATCTGCAAGTCTTCCTTATGCTTTACCTCTGCTTAGAACCATAATGCATAATGTAATGATTTAACAGCTTATTTCTCTACTTACATGAGCTTATGTCTCATTTGATGCAAACCGGGCAAAACAAAACAAAACCCAACAACTTCAAGCAACTGTAATAGCAGATTTTGTTGTAAAATATTTGACTAAAGAAAAAAGAACAACCTATACAGCGCCATGTAACTGCAGATTCATTGTAGACCCTCACGAAGTCCTGGAACTCTTCTGCTTATATCCTATCCATCTCATTTTGCACATGTATACTCAGCTTCTCATTTGCATTAAACATGATCGTGCAGCATCCATTTTTTGGTTTTCCTTTTTTTCCCCCCTCCCTACATTTTATTTTTGAACCTTCATGAGTGCCACCACCAGTGGTGTCACCTGCCTTAGGTTCAGCTCCCACACTGGCACCACCCGATATTTATTGACCTCTGCATTTTTTTAAAGCATCCATCCCAACTGCATTTTTGGATGGAAGAACAATGCTGCTGTCTCCAGACGGTGCAGCTCCAAAGCAGATTACAGAAGCCCACCCAGCCCTGCACCATCTTCTATGCTCCTTCCCAGGCTGTCAGGAGCACACAACAGACGCATATTTTCTGATTCTTAACTGAAGTACTACAATGAGTTTCCCAGCCAGCTCTCAAGTCTATTCCCCAAAAAATAGGATAAAATCCTCAGCTGAGCACTTGCAGGTGGCACCAGAGCTGTGACACTCTCTCTCAGTCACTTTGTTGGGACAACTTGCGCAAAAGGAGCCTGCAACCTGGATACGTGCAACTTAATGGTGCAAAGCAAACAGCAGTTGGCCAACACTCAATAACAGCTAGAACTAATGAACTATTAGCCTAAGCATCAGGGCGCTAAAGAGGCCAGGCAGGGGAGTGATTCTGCCTTTAATTGGCAACGCTTTGTGAGTAGGAAGGATTAACACCTTCTCCCTGCCCGTGCTTCCAAAATATCAGAGAAAACAGGACAGATATAAGGAGATGACTTGAGGCCAGGCCTGTAGGCATAAATCCATGAAAAATGATATCAAAATGCACACCCTGAAGTCAGAGACAAATGCTGCTGCCTCACAAGATTTTAAAGTGGACACCTTCTCCCCGGTGTAATTTCCAGCAGCCTTCCCCATACTAATCTACTCGAGTTCTTGGAGTCTGCTAATTAAACCTGCAGCTTTAACTTCCATCAATTAGAGCAACTGCTGATGGATCCTTTCAGTAATAGCACACATCCCTGAAATTCTCAGTGTTTCACAAACATTAATTATGTTTGTACACAGGCAGTGTTGTGAAACTCAGTGTATGCCTTCGCATTTTGACATCCAGATGTTGAGTAACATCCATGCTTTAGAAATGAATGCAAGGGCTATGAGGAGCATTTTACAGGTGAGATCATTATTTTGCAGTTTTTCACATTTCATTTTAACCAACTCTCCTCTCGCATACCCTAAAGTTTTTTGAAGAGCTTGGGACAAATCTCAAGACAGAGGCATCCAGACATCTCCTTCACTCTCTGCCCTTCAGCAGCCCAGAACACATTATGCTCAGCATAAATTGGGCATGAACACAACATTTTCATGTGTTTGGAATATCACTGCCCTGTAGCAGTCCAGTCCCACAAACCTGTCTCCTCTCAAAGGGTCCCAGAGGCAAAACCATTCTTTGGGAAACCACCAATTGCCCTCAGGGAAAGAGTTCCAAAATACTTCCCAAGTGCTTTTGTGTTGATTTACATAGGCAAAGCGCCTACTATAAAATCAGTATCATTCAACTCAACTTAAACGTCCCAGAACCAGACCTTTACTACTGTCTTTACTATGCCTTTACTACTTATCCAGATCAGACAAATATAATATTAAACCTTGAATGTGCCAAAGGATTTTATTCATCGCATCAAACCTTCTCATGAGGAAGACTCCACGTTCCTGATTCTCTCTGACTACTTCTTCTGCTTCTGTCCCATCTCAGAGAATGCCTATGTGCAGGAGGAGAATAGCTTGCTCTACCTGATTTGCCTTCTGCTTTTCCTCAATTTATCAGCTTCTTCATTCCTTATCCCCACTTTCTGGACTGCCCTCTAAAGGAACCGTTAAGTAATAACACCTACTTATGTCTATTTTAGAAAGAAAAAAAATCAAAATTATTATCTCAAACTCATTTTGGGTGTTTTTTTTTTCCACTAAATGTAGGAACAAAACAGATTGAACCATTTCTTATCAGACTCAACACTCAAATAGCAAGTACTAACATCACATTAAAACATGCACAAAAACTTCATTTATGACACTGTGTTAATGTAGCCATCGTTTCCAACCACTAAGCTTTAAGTACTTTGACTTCCATTAGCAGCCAAGCCCCCCCAGAATCCCCCGGACAATTATGGGGGACACTGGGACCAGAGGTCCGCGTGCTGGGCAGCACTTCTCACCCTGTAACCATCTCAGCTCTGAGGTCTGCCAGGCAGGACATCAGATGACTCGCATTGGATTAAACTGCTACACCCACAGATTGCTACAAGTACTTTCTTCATTCTCCTGTATAATTTGTTTACATTCCTGTGGTTTGATCCTGATTACATGACTTCAGGTTTCCATGCCATAAACCGTCCTTAAATTCTGAGGTGAACGTGTGGGATCCCCCTGGGGGAAACATTCACTTGTTAAATATATCCTGTCGAATGCTGAGAGCAAATACTTTCAAAGAATTTCGTGAAGGCTCTACAGTATCTTCTGAAAGTACCACACTGAAGTATTGCAAATAATCGGGATTTCAGTAAGCTGTGATACTGTAGGACTGAAAAATATCCTTTCTTTTTATATGCTAAAATCAATTCCCTATGATCTCTATTCATTTTGCTTTCATTGATAAATAACTGCTTCAAAGAAATATTTCAGATCTGCCCACCACATTTGGGATAATGACTCAAAAAGGCAGAGGGATGTTGGAGCCAAGGATCTAATCTAATCCTCAACTAACAGATTTTTCTTAGGTTTCTCAGTCAGTCCCTTCACAAGAAAAAATCCTCTCCTTACATCAATGTGAACCGCTCCCATTTCCATTTTCTGCTTCTCAGTCTCCTGTAATGCACATCCATAGGGGCCTGACTCCAGCTTCTCCCTAACTTGCACTCACCAAGAAGGAGGGTTCCGCCTTCTGCATTTGTGCACCTGCTCACCTACAGTGACAAATAAGCAGTGAGAGTAGCTCCTTCCCCACCTTCTGGCAAGCCAGACCGATGATCTCAGATATGGCCCCATTCAGGAACCATCCCTGACTATTTCATAGTCCATGCAATGCAAGCTTCACCTTGATTCTAACATTACAGGTAATAAATATCAGATGTACACCACTAGAACTTAACCTGGCCCGCTCCTCATCCAACTCTAGGAAACCAACCAGCAACTTCAGCACCCATTTTTGTGTTGAAAATACATAGCCAGTCACCTAAGAATAACGTGCACATGACATGTGGCAGAAGAAAAGCAGTTTGCTACTCAGGTGCTGGATACCATCTGTGCTCCTGCTTAGGTGTGAAAGTTAAAGAAAAACTCAAGATGAAGGGAAACTGAGGCAGGTTGTGAAATGTCACATTGGGCAACTAGAGGGAGCTGTAGAGGCTAAGTAATCCAGGGTTAACTCTGTCTTTTAATCTTGGTTGTATGGCTCTGGTTTCTATACACATGCACACACACAAAAAAAAACAAACACAACACAGGGTTAGCAGGAAATGAACATAAAACCCATGGTAAGACCAAGGACTCCACTTTACATCATTCAAATGACTTTTTTTCCTGCTTTTCTGCACCCAACAAGCCACCATTTAGACTTCCTTGTATTACAACACATTTCAGTAATGCTCTGGTCATCACAGGGTGAGGTGGGTGCCTCTCATCTGTTCTGCTCCCTTCATTCTCTTCCCTTCTGTGCTCCTTCAACACTTACTTCCTCCGAATTTCTCACGCAAACTTTCAGTTGGTACAAGTCAGTGCTTCTCCTATGCTGTTTGCTGGGCTGTTCAGCCCTAGAAGTGAACTGGTAAAGATGTGGAACAGCCAGGGAACCCCAGCCCCACATCACTGGTCCTGACAAACCTGGAAAGTAAGGAGCCAGACAGCAAGTGCGCATGCCATGAGGTCATCATGCAAGACAACATTTTCCCCTTTTTAATCCACTAATGTTATTGGAAGACCTCCAGAAAAGGGCTTACTCTGTTGAAATGGAATACGTGCTTCAAAAAAGCCTTCCATAACCCTGACACCCAGCTTGACGGATTTATTTTATTTTTTCCAGTAGCTGTGCAGCTTTGTTCAATTGTACGCCTTCTTGCCATGCATTAGGATTTATGAGGTGTTTCTGGAAACACCCTGTGTAATTAAACACCATGGGAATGCTGAGGACTGCAAATGTTTCAAACATTAATATGTGGCCCATGCAAATTGCTGTATAATGACAATAGCTGTAGGTGACGCCTAGTGTTGGGCAAGAGTATCATCTTAAACAAGATGATCAAGGTCATTTCTGGCATTGTCCTAATTAGACTGCAATGTGCTGCCTCAGATTTTGAATTATTTAACTTTCACTTGTATATTGTACAAAACCAGAAAGCCAGAGTTTCTGCTAGTGTAAGAAATCATGGATCTGTATCTTCAATGCATAACTGATTAACTTTTGTTCATGATCTGGACTTGTCTTTCTGTTCATAATTGCCTAATGGGCAGCATTTGTGCTGATATAATATATTCACAGATGAGGTAAGCATGCAGAGGTTCTTTGAAGTCCAGAGAGCGAATGTTGCAGATCTACATCAGCAGAGCATCCATTCCTAAGTATTTTCCTTTGATTTTTCCTTCATTAGCAAGTATTCCTGACTCAGCTTTACAAACAAGACTTCTGCACTATGAAGTTGAACAGAACTGGTTTGACCATACAGATCATATTTTAGCTAGACAAGAGCCATTATTAATGCTGCCCCTGCCTTGCACAAGGGTATAATTTTCTAAAATGATTTAAAGTTAATAGGTGCTCACAATATTAACATTGTATATTGTGGTATATGCAGTCTGCCTTACTCTTTACTCTCTGTTGCCTTTATTAGTCACTCTAGAGTACAATAGAAAAACCAGAGCAGGGAAAAATAAAACTATATAGTATTGCTAAATTAGGAGGGAATTCTGAAGAGTTCATTCTCACATAGCTAAGGGACTGCATCTTAACACGACAGCTAGAATTCAGTTCCTGCCTAAGTCAGGGATTCCCCAAGTGCTGTGGAGATGAAACAAGAATCCACTGTCCTAAACAAGAATCCTTTCACAGAGGTGAATTTCATTCTTGCTGCATATGCTCTAAAAGCCATGCCTTGAAGTGGCGATTCCTGAGGGCAGCAGCCTTCTAGGTAGAAGTTAGAGATAAAACCACGAGATCTTGGAAAAAAAAGTAGACAAGAACAACAGGACTATTTTTGCAGTTGAACTGAGAGGTCCATCGATGTGTACAGCATTCATGACACCTCACGAGGAGCAAACCATGAAAACTTGAAGCCACCTCTGTTATGACATAGACCCACAAACTAAATGTTGCCCCAGGCAGTCCCAATCCCCTTAACTCTGCCCCTAGTTGAGCAGAGGACCAGTGCATGATGGGAGGTTCCTGAACACAGAGGCTCCCTCTGGTGGCAGTGACCTTCAAGAGGACTTCAGTGACGGATACATGGGGGACACCCATTTTCCGATAAATCAGTTCACTGCACTCCATCTTCCCTCTGGGGGGAGGCTTCGTGCATTAAGACACAAAGCACATTTAGATAAACTAAACTCACTGTCATGATGTCATGAATTACTCTTATTTAGTGAGGCACCCCTGAACATCCCCCAGGCTGCAGAGCTTATCAGGAATATTCTGGAGACACTGGGAAACAAGATTTCAAAGTACTTCGTAAACATATTAGTATATCATACTTGGAAATCATTTTATGTTAATAGTAATGATATCCTAGTGGGTTTAGAATTCTCTGACCTCATACAGAACAAAAAATGTAAAGCATTCATTTAATCAGTTCCACCTTACAGGCTTCAGAATTGGAGATGACTTCATCTTTATTTAAAAGGTAGTTTTGCTCTAAAGTTTTTGCACCAGATGCTTCCTCTGAGTTAGAGGAGAGCACTTCCATCAACTTCATTAACATTACATCAGATGAGAAAGAAGCCCTGTGCTTCAAGAGATATATCTAGGCGTGGAAAAGAAGAGCCCATGTCAGCCTGTATTTCCAGTAAGGAAAGAAATCTTGCATGTGGTTGACTCACTGTGATACTGACATCTCAGACTCTATACAGTCGTGTTTTTAGCAAAGATAAGTCACAAAAAGCAGCCATGTATTTTAATTCCTAATGAAATCAGTAGCGCAAAACCAGGAAATTTCAAGATTAAAGGAACTGGCAGGGTACAGTCTGCATTTTGAGTCATTACCTAACTCAGCTTTAGATAACTATAAACAGTGAGCGAAACAATTACAGGAGTAATACATGCAACAAAGTTTGCTTCATAAGTAATTAAGGCGCTTTACACAAAGGGTGGCTCAGATCCTCCAGGCAATCTGAGGAAGGATATAAACGCTCTTTTCGCACCCAGCTTTTCTCACTGCTTCTCTTGATTTGCTCTCTACGGTACACTGAGTAAGTCTGATTTGACAACTAAGAGTTTGATGTTATTTTAGAGTAAATCTGGTTAAAATTGGGACTAAATCCTGCACAAATGCGCTATCAGAGGGATTAGTAAACATCTTTCTATAGGTTTTTTTTTTTTATCTGCAGGATAAAGGCTGCAAAATAAAATCAAGAGTTTCTCGAGACTCTGGGCTGCTAATTTGATGGGAGATGCAGGAACTTTAATCTCTTCACTTGGAAAATTTCTCAGAAGAGTAGAGTGCGTCTTTTTAGCTCTGTTTTTCTTATTTGCCGTGCACAGGGGATTTAGCAGTTGTTGGGGAGGGTGCGGAGTGGGGAGTAGAATTCTATAGATAACTGTTAAAGTAAAACTTCATTGCTTGAAGTTCGCTTTGCTCAGCCATAGAGATGCAGCACTGCTTTTATTCGTTATTAATTAATTAAGTTGGAGTCCTAACAAGCTACTCCGGGTGATGATTACATGCTATTACTTCATGTAACTTTGAAAATAAGCTTTCACTTCAAACTATTAACACACGGTTTTGCTGGCATTTTCATGTTTTTACAGAGGGTGAATTACGCAATTTTTTTTTTCAGGTCAAAGCTGAGAGTTCTAACCTAAGGTTATTTGAGGAAAAAAATGCTAGGCATGCTTCCCCCCTGCCCCCAGCCTCTACAGAATGAGGCATTTGGAGATAGTTTTATGTTCCCCTGGCTACAGTTGAGAGAAGCAAATAGATCACTGGCCTGCTCCTTCCCTCTGCCAGCCCCTGGTACAAGGCAGTATTGAGCTCCTGAAGTCAGGGGAAGCAGATCCAGACGCTCCATGCTTTGCAATATAATTGTTTATCCATTAGAAAGCATACCTGGCTACATATTTTATGACCCTGTACACCCCTTCTCTATTGATGACCAACTGCTCACCTACAATATGAATGCTGTAAGCAACGCACGTTATTTATTAAATCTGTATTTTAAAACGCCCGTTTATTCTTAGCCTTTCATTTTTCCGTGTCTTAATGGAACAATGCCTGTTGATAGCAGGAATTTACATGGAAAATAATAGATTAAATAAAGTAGCTTCCTAAACAGATCGTCTAACACCCCGATGTGTGGAAAACCTGGATTCTGCCCCCCTTGCACCCCATCCATACAACACAAAGCCTGGAGGCTGCGGGTGGGAGGAAGAGACGCTGTGGGAACAGGCTCCTGCTTGCCTGCAGGAAGCACTGCCAAGGGCTGGGAGGTGTCAGAGCAGAGTTAGCTCTTGAGGGGGAGGGGGGGGACACAGGGAAAGGGGAGGATTTGGGCTTCGGGAGGAAGAGAAGGGAACAAGCTTAAAGCAGCAAATTAGAAAGAGATAAATAGATTACAGATTGAGTAAGAGGCTGTAGAGTTGGGGAGAGGAGTTAAACAGTTTCTTTCGTCAAAGTTATCTGTCTTAAGTTCTCTTAGAGCCAAGCTTAGAAGCATCGATAACCGAGCACACAGGAAAAAAAAAATAGCAATGACAATCAAGATGTTTCCCTTTTTCTTGCCCTTGTCTAATTCTGCAATTAACTTGCAGGAAACCCGTGCCACAGCCGGGCGATGGCTACCAACCAGCTGGCTTGCACCAACCCCTGCGAGGCCAAATGTCCCCAGCCACTGGCCAGCAGCAGCAACGAGCCCTGCGTGGTGACCTGTGGTGATTCTCGGGTCATCATTTACCCACCACCCGTCGTCGTCACCTTCCCAGGGCCCATTCTCACCACCTACCCGCAGCAAACCGTGGTGGGGGCCTCAGAACCCTCTGAGGTGCCCCAGCCTGAGCCCCCCGCTGCAGCAGCCCTACCCGCAGAGGCACCAGTTGAGAAACTCACCCCACAAGTCATCCCCCGTCCTGAGCCCCGCTGTGTCCCGAAGTACTCCTACACGTATTCTTCCCAATGGACACATCCATGCAACTCGTACCGCTCTGGGAAGCGGTGGGCATACTGAGCTCAGAGCAGCGTGCACAGAGCAATTGGAAGAAGTTGCCAAGGGAACTCCAGAAGAAAATTAAGGGTGGAGCCAATGGGATCAGCTCAAGTCTTTCACCCCAGGGCTGGGCTCCAGCTGAAGAGAATGAGAGCTGTGAGTGCTCAGCACCTGTGGAAGGCAGGCTTGTGTGTGCACTTCCTTGTTTTGCCTTTAGGTTAGGTCTGTTATCCTCTGGCTTTCCCATTTAGTCATCTGCTTACGTTGTGCTTTGTTTCAGTTATGTTATTAACACTCATTTTAGAGAGGTGACTTAGGATGCTAGAAATTGCACACAGGAAGTGCACCAAAAGAGAATAAATAAATAGGTTGCATTATGTTGATGCTGGTGATCAGCAAGAGCCCCGGTGGACCTCCAGAAAGATAAACTTTATATTCTGGCCAATTTTTACTTTGTACAATTGTAGAAAAGCTGTCTCCTTCCAAATAAATTTTCTATACCAAACTATGTCTTTTGGTTTTCATTACCACTTAATCACTACTTTCTCCTTTCATTTCTCATTTTAATTTGTAGCATATTTATCCATCGTCCTAGGTATTTCGTGTTTCTTCTTTGCACACAAATGTTGCAAAACCACAGAAATGGTTTTCCACATGATCTCATTAGATATGTGCTGAATATTTGACAGCTCCCAGGACTGACCCACATCCCCTGCAGCTGTAGCTCCTCAGGGAATCATCTGCATGAAAATTACTCAGGGCAGGGCAACTTTCCAGCACTTGGCCCAAAGCCCAAAACAAGAGGTGACTCCACTGGGTGCAGCCCTCAGGGTGATGAAACCCAGGGCTCAGACACGGCCCTCCCATGCTGCACAGAGCTCCCCCAGGGCCATAATGCTGGAATAAGCCCAGGGCCTCCTGCAGAGGAAGGCAAAGCGGTAGGGACGCTCTAGTGTGCTTGTTTGGAGCACCCCAATAGCATGACAACAGATGAGTGGGAGTGGAAAGCAGAGGGATATGGTCTAATGAGCTAAAAAAATGTCACTTTGGATCCCACTAAAAATATTCCTTCCTCCATTCCATCTAGGGGGAAGGAAAAGCAGATTCATTTCATCTATATTATCTCATTTTCAATATAAAAACAAACGTAAGTTTTTCCAGGGTCTGAATGAGAACAAAATATAGCATTAGTCCAGTATTCTTTCCACCATAGAACACACAAAACATAAATCAGTATTTTACCTTTATATCTGCATGAAGTAATGAAGCTTATCATTCAATAGTAATTTTCCTACTATTCATTTCAAAAGTGTTCTCTGAGAGAAAATCAGAGTTATCACAAAACTTTTCACCAAACGCATGAGCTGTTGGGTATTTCAGATCATTGCTCAGTTATAAACAACTCTAATACCAAAAGGAAGACCAAACTCAGACAAAAAGGAATTGTTGATGCAATACAGATTCTTTAATGCAAATGGAAAAGGCAGTAGACAGTAACACAGAAAACAACACAACACAGAAACAATGAACTGCAGACATGCAAATGACAAGGCTGCAGCAAGTCTCAACCCAGGGCTTCACCCCAAAGATTCCTTTTCTTAGCATTGCTCAGGAGGCTCAGAGCTGGTCAGAGTGGGCAGAGCCTCACCCGAGGATGAGCACTGCTCCACAGTATGGAGAAGGAGGGGAACTTCAGGAGGCACTGCTGGAAAACGTGAACCCTCAACAGCAGATTTCAAAGGCTATACAGTGCAAAAAGCAAGGAGCAGTAATTTAAAGTAGCTACTTTGACACTGCCAAAAACAGGGGTGAAAAGCTTTGTTCTGCATTTGGAGGTAGAAGACAAGAGGAGGTGTATGTGAAGACTCGACAGATGCAGCACTCTACTCCGTAGACATTTGTGGGTTTAGCAGGGCCCACAGCTGCCCCCGAGGGACCTGTAGCTTCTGCCCAAGCCACCGTATGCGTAGCCTCCCAGGCCTCCAAAGCCCCCAAAGCCAGCACCACGTCCAAAGGAGCCACCCAAGCCCGCTCCAACGGCGGGGACTCCTGCTGAGCCGACCACGGCGCTCTGCGGGAAGGAGCTGAGGATGGGCCCAGGTATGGTGATCATGGTGGCCGGGGGCTGGATGAGCACGGTGGAGTCGGGGCACTGCCGCACGCAGGCCTCGTTGCTGCTGTCAGCCAGCGGGGTCGGGGCGGACACCCCACACACAGGGGCACACAGGCTGGAGCAGGACATCCTTGGGTTCAGGAGGTGAAGCTGTGAGAGTAGACAGAGCCAAGGTCAAAACAGAAATGGAACACAAATCCTTCACGCCTCTCTTGCATTTGGAGCATATGCCCAAGGAAATGCTCTGCATCGTGTCAATCAGTGAGAGCAAAAACTACCATATTCACTCAGAATGCTGGTGTAAACCACCTACTCTTCCTGCATGAAACCATATCCTAGCTGGACCACAGAGTGGAGGAGAACTACCTCATAGAAAGCAGACAGAAAGTCAATGAGTGTGCAAACGATAAAATTGCTTTGGTAAGCTCAGGACATCCTGCCTAAAAGTTTAATTAACCATTTTTTCCATAATTCTGGAAAAAATACAATCACACCCAAACTTATGAGGCACTAAGAAAAGAGCGTTAGAGCCCACAGCAAAAGAAGCACGTCAGAAAAGCACTGCTAAGAAATTGAGAAGACACATAAGGCATGGACTTACCACTCTGAGACTGGGAGTCAAGTGGAGAAAGCTGGATAGAAGACTGAGAAGCTGTCAGCTCTTTTATACCTGTCCCTGACAGCCTGGGGCAGTGTCCTGAGGGCAGTGGTGGCAGAAGCCGCAGATCATCATGAAATAAAGCCAACACTCTTCATGACACACAAGGAGTGAAGCGGAGAAATTATATCCCTCATCATTGGCACAGTGAGTAGCAAATGTGCCCTGGAGAACAAGAATGTGATGGGAGGCTCAAACCGTGATGCAACATCACATGAAAGACCACGCGCTGCTGAATCTGACCTCACGACACCAATAAGCCCCAAAGCATTGCTAATCCCAAACTTTGTCTCTGTGGAAGAGTCACACACATCCTGCAGACAAAGCATTTTACAACATAGCATGCTGCCAGCAAACCTCCATTTTATGGGCTTGTAAACAGAGGTGGTGGAAGGGGGGGCAAAAAGATGAAGCTGTCCCACCCTCCTGGGACCGCTCCCACTTGTCCACCATCATCCGACACCACTGAGGGCTGGGAGGCAGTTGGGCTATGAGTTGTGGAGCACCCATAAACATTGCTTCTATGAGACAAGGGATATTTCTTGCTCACTAAAGACCCTACAAAAATAAGTTGGAGCTGTGCTGGCTTGGGAGGTGAAGACTCAGTTGCCAAGGGATAAGGAAAAAATTGGGGTTGATTAGTTCCACCAAAGGAGGGCCAGTAGCACTTGGTATTTCATATAATTGCATTTCACCATCTATCCCTTCCATCTTTTCTCAGTTCTCCTGAGCGTGTTTGTGCCTCAGAGTTGCCCGTGAGAAAAGACACAATTGCTCGGCATGACTCCTTGTGTGTCATGAATCGTATTGGCTTTATTTCATGATTATTGGGAGCTTCTGCCACCACCGCCCTCCTGTCTATGCCCCGGGCTGTCAGGGATGGGTATAAAAGAGCAGAGGGCTTTGCAGTCCTCTATACACTCTCTTTGCACTCCTCTATTGACTCCCCTCATCTTGTCCAGGGTAAGTGCAGCTCTTGGAGGCTTCTCGGGGCTCTCTCCCAGCCTCCATCTGTATGGCTCTCCCAGAGCCTAGCCTCACAGTGGGTACCCTTTGCAGGACTCCTTGCTTGCGTGGAAGATGTCCTGCTCCAGCCTGTGTGCCCCTGTGTGTGGGGTGTC